>NW_009270000.1:1842753-1843574 GCF_000687185.1 Egretta garzetta | reverse complement strand
AAAAAAAAAAAAAAAAAAAAAAAGAGCAACACAGTTTCCCAAGCTTCACCTGCTTCAAGATCCCCAAATGGTACATTGCTTTCTCCAGGTGTTCAACCTGTCTTCAAATAGAGGGCCCCCAACAAGCGTTGAAGTAGAGCCCTTGACAGGCCTGGGCAGTTGCAGAGATGCAAAAGGCGTCCAGCGATGTCAGCTTCTTAGCTTATTCTCTAGTCCTAAGAACAGACTTTCCAGTCCTTAGGGAACAAGCCGCCTGAGCTGGCTGTACAGACATTTGCAGGCTGGGAGAGAACTGGAAGCTGCCTGAAGGAGAAAGGGGGCACAATATCAGCCCCTCTCCCAAATGCAGGCAGGGAGCAGGGCCGCTCCCTCAGACTGGGCTGTGCTCCTGTCCTCCCGACGAGCCCATTCACAGAACAACCTAAACATTCTTTTTTTTCCCCCTCTTCTTCCCTCCACCAACTCCCTCCGGCATCCTAAGGCTTTGCGCAGCTTTACAAACGATTGCCTTCCTGCACACACCTTCATCAGCACTGGCAGCGCCGATGAAGCACTGAAGCTGCTTATCTGTATTTATGCTTCGCTGAGAGGAACACACCGCCTCTCCGTGATTCTGGAGAGCGCAAATCTTCCTGACCCCCACCAAAAAGGCTGAGTACCAGCTGCTCCTACAAACTCTGCTCTCCTGTGCCTCCCAGAGGTAATTTTTTTTTTTTTTTCTTTCCCTTTGCACAAACACTATACAGAAAACTCACTCGTAAGACACGCCGGGGTGGTGCTCTGGGAAATCCTGCCATGACCAGCGCCTGCGGGCTTGCCAG
>NW_009270000.1:1823885-1842315 GCF_000687185.1 Egretta garzetta | reverse complement strand
CCGGCGTTCAGGTGCCACGGGCCCCGCCGCTTCGAACACCCGTCGAGTCCAAGAGCCGCCGTCCCAGCCCTCTCCTCCTCAGCCTGCGTCTGGCCTGGCGTTTGGGATTCCCAAAGAGAGCAGCCTGGGAAGAGCCAAGGGGACGAGCCAGGAGCTTTGGCGGGTGCCACGGATTAAGCAAGGCGGGCACAAAGCATCACGGAAAAGCACGGGTGCGTCTGAGAGCCTGCGTTAAAGCAAATTGTGCCCATGCGGGGGGGGAGCCTGCCTGAAAGAAAGCCTTGCTGGTTTAGATGTAAAGACGATCTTCGATACTCCTGTGGCAGAAGCGGCCCTGCTGCCAGATTGGGGCTGTGCTGCCGAATACACCTTCTCTGCGGGATTTGTAGTCTGCTGGCTGCTGGGGCTGACACACAGGAGATGTATTTGCAGTGCTTCCCCCCGGCCCCTTTCTTGATCGGAACAGATTCCGTGGGTTTGTCATTTCAGGATATGGCAGAACAGCCAACAGCATATTTTAATGTTTTGTTGAGTATGAGAACCTGTAGGCTCATATAATTACTGTGGCATAAGGCAGCTGAACTTTTGTGTCACTTCTGAGATTCTTACCAAGGACATTTTTTTGTCCAAATTGCAGATCAATGTTCTTCCATTCATTGGGACCAACCCTGCTGTCTGCCACGAGACAAACCCCTTGATTTTTAGTTTGTAGTTGTCCTTAGTAATGAAATAGAAGCAAAACACTGCTTTTCACTGTTACTATTCTGCCTTCACACGATTTTGGTACGTATAGGAACACTTGCAGAGACAGCTTAGTGGCAGGATTAGAGGACACAATGGCGATCGGTTTGCAAGGCCCAGTGCTGCAAACCACATACTTTCTAGATTATTAGTAGTGGTATGAAAAAAGTTAGGTGTTCGGGTATTTAGTAATTGTTAGTAACTGTTCCACTTACTCTTGTCGCATTACTCAGATCACTCAGATCTCTAGAAAGTATCATAAATATGGTTCTACAGTGGAAATGAAACTGAATCTGAAATACTATTTCAACATTTCTTACGTATTTTGAAATACTGTCAGACAGGAGTCCAAGACAACCTGTGATTAAGCAGGCTTTAAATCTGTTGCTCACCTTTGTTGAAAATACTCTTGGTTTCTCATCAAAAATGTACCTTGAATTTTGAAGTAGTTTGAAAAATCTTGTAGTTAACTTTTCTGCTCACTCCTCACCATTGTTTAACCACTTATTTTTCAACTAAAATAAAATAAATCCAACGTTCAGTAGCTCAGCAGCAGATTACTTACATTGTAAGTTTGATCCATTATATAAGTAAACACACGGTAGAACAAAGATTAGCTAAATCTTATGGAAGAAATGTCATAATAGGTTGTGATAGGCTCTCCAGTCTTCTTAAATAATGCTCGTTGGCAGCTTTTAATTCTACTTTTGAAACTTCTATAATGTAAAATTTTGTGATGTAGGAAAGTAATAATTTCTTCAGAGGTAAGAGAAACATAATATCTTAAACATATATACAGATCTGGTAAGTAGCAGTAAAATAGCCCTCTTGCTGATTGTTCAGGTATTTTACCATAAACTGGACCTTTCTGTCTATTTATAGGAAGCACTGTGGAAAATGATTGTGTCATCCATTTTATTTCCCAATAAACTGAGCAGTTTATTCTCATATTCGCTGATGTTGAACTTCGCAGCAGTACAAATCCATTGACTGCTACAGTGTTACTCCTACCTACTCAAGAAGAAGTGGTAACGGATTAAGGCCAGCAGTTGAACGTTACCTTTATCTCCCTTCCAGATTTATTTGATTTTATGTATTCCATAATCACCTACTACTGAATAGATCCTTGGCTCACTAAAGGTACTAGAAAACTACTGAAGAGTCTGCTATTCCACATTCACTTATACTGAACATCTTAAGCTGACTAGTCTAACTGGAACTGCATCTCATTCATCTCGTAAGAGTAAACACGCACACCTAGACAATAAAACTGTGGGAAAAATGCTTCACCGTTGTTGCGCTTGAACAGATATGAAACTTCCAACGGTGTCATGGCTCATGTCCAGATTTCAAAATAACCCTTAATATGGCACATTAAACTAGGTGACAGAATACTTATCCATAAGCAGTCCTGCAAAAAGGGAATCTAATTTAATCCTAACCCATTTTAGACCTGGCTGGTCTGAAATGTTTAATCGTACTAATAGTATGTGAAGCTGTTGATTTTCAGTTACGCTTTAGTGGTAATGCCTGCCTTCTTGATGACTGGACTACTTACCAGCAAATCAGCTAATGACTGAACTTCTCTTGTAAGAGTACTGCAATGTTGCAGCATAGATAATATAAAAACCAACCTTTAACTCCTCCCCTCCCTCCTTTTTGGGGGGTATTACAGAAGCTGCATCAGCATTGCTAACCATTCAGGCAGCAGAAGGTGACCTAGTTCACTTCATATGCATACAGAATAGGGTTAAAAGAGATAAGCAGAAAGCTTTTTTGCTGCTATTGCCTTAAATTTAGATGTAAAGATTAAAATCAGCTTTGAATTACTCTGGGGAACTCCAATTTAAATATTTTAATGGCTTTAAGCACAATGGTAAATACATCCCTTTTTTCCTGTATATATAAATATATATATACATATACCTATATATAAAATAGTTAAGTTCTTACTTATTCTCATGAGATTTGGTAGATTGCACATAAACATACGTGGCCAGTGTGCTCACAACCTCCTTGAGCTGCAGATCTGCCATGAGGGATAAATATATTGCTTAACTCTCTAGTCAAGTTCATTTAAATGAACTTTATGTTGCAGTGGCCAGTAAGGACATCAAAGGAGCCCAAGTTCAGATGCAGCAAGTAAGAGCACGTGGCACGGTTCAGCTGCTATCTAAACGGGAATTGAACTGGGAGTGTAGGAACTGGCAGTCCTCCTAATGGTGTGACTTCTTACAGCTGGGAGGCCACACAGAGCACACCACTGCTGTCTAGCACAGGTAGTTGCTTTCTCTGGAAAAAACAGGGAGGAGCCACTCCATCACCCCCACTAGTTCAATTTGATTCTTCTCAAGCTGCTTGCGTAGTCGCTTTTGAAACTGAGCCAAGATCAAATTCCCTGATGCCAGTAACATTGTTCACTTTAAGAAGCCCTCTTCTTTGAAGTGCTTTCACTGCTCCCCATCTGTAGTCAGAAACAGTCAGGATTTATTCAACTGAAACTCTCAGGTCTTTTAGAGAACCTTGATGGAGGGGGGGAAAAAAAAAAGCACAACCTGAGGGATGCTGTCACAGGACCCCAGTGCAGTGTTCCTGGCCCTCAGGCTCTTAAGCAGCAGCAGCAGCACCTATTTGTGTTAGCTGCATGCGGAAATGTTTTGCTCCTACTGTTGTTTCTCAGGTTAACGTGAATAGTCTGAGTAGTTACGCATGTTTATCTCAGCCTTGGAAGGCTGTTTTCAGGCTTGGAAGGCTGAAGTAAAAGTTTACAGGTCTGTGTACAAAATCATGCCACCTACCTTTTACTATAGTGAACGACAAGAATTCAGGACAGGAAAACAAGCAAAAGAGAAACAACACACGGAAAATAATATTTTACTTACCTTTTGAGAAAAAAAATCCCTCAAAAATGGCCCCTGCCCTTCATGCCCCCTAAAAAAAAGCAGCTGAGGAAAACCCAAATAAAACAGAGCAGATAAACTGGAGAGAGAGTGGATGGCAAGCAGTATTTTGAAAAACTGATTTATTTGGTTTGAATTTTAATAATGTGCTGCGTTGAAATCCTGTAGCTTTAGAAATCAAAGGTCTTTTTTAGCGTTTTATAGGCTCTACAGCGAGTCCCTGTGCAAGCCATACAGTGCAGCCAGCTATATTTTTTTCTTTTGAAAATCGTTTATTCCTTAGCAAGTTTTCCTTCCGTATTTGATAGCAAAATCAAGAGATGATAAAAATTAAATGCTTTTTCCTGATGAATATTTTTAGCTTCTGTGAGAGTACAAAACTTTCCCTGTTCTTTTCCGTTTTCCCACACTTTGAAGAAAAATGTTTAGACACAGATACAATGCTGCTAATGAGAAGGTCATTTCAATCTGCTACTGACTGAGGCTTTAAGCTGCTCAGGAGGCCTTTTTATTGGCACTCTACAAAAGAATAATAATGTTCATTTTTGCACCAACGTGGAAATAGCTGGCAGTAAACACTTCCATAATTGAAGCTTCCTGTTATGTGACTACCGTAAAGTCTTACATAATCCTGTATAGATATTTTTGTATCTAGTGGTTTGTGTCCACCAGGGACTCTGATTTATTTTTTTTACATCACGAAAGAGAACAGTAATTATTTCACTTAAGGATAGACAGTATTAAGATTTCCAGGGAGATGGATGTAGCTATGTGAGGGTTTTCAAAAATGTAGTTAACACAGATGGTGAGAAGATTCACATTTACTTAAGTTAAAGAGTTATTTTGTCCTAACAGGCATGACAAAACCTGTCTTCATTCCTTTCTATTCAGCTCAGCAAGTACTTCTGTGCTCCAGTAGTTAATCAGTTACCAGATGCCACAGCTTTTGTTTCCACACTGTTTAATTTTTCTTATTTGACACAGAACCTGTGAATGGATTCAGCTGCAGATACAGGTACAACTTTCAGCTCTGCCTACTCTTTCTGACTAGGACTGCTTTTTGTTACCAGTGCCACCACCGTTACTCATTCTAAACAGGTAAATTTCTAATAAGCATATAGAAAGAAGGCAGTAAGAATGACAAGTACACTTCCTATGTTGCCATGAAGCCGATTTTGACTATGTGAATCCAGATTTAATTAACTCACTCCACAAAAAAGTTAGTCTGGCAAGATTTAGTAATCACAACCACGCATCTTACTGTAATGGCACTACACCTTGTCACAACAGTGCTGTTACGAGACAGGGATTATAAGAACGCTGTATAAAAGAGAAGACCAATAGGCAATAAATACTTAAGTGACCTGCTTAAAATACTAAGTCATTGGCAGTGGAGCTTCTGTCTCTCACTCCCGTGCTTAGTTCACTGAACTGTTTCTCCAGTAAATACTCTTGCAGACAGAGCAGATGATGTTGAGCTGCACGCAGGAGGGTCAAAAAGCTGCACTCACAAAAATCCTGTCAACAAGCCCCAATAGAGACTGGCAGTACTCAGACATATTAAGGAGATAGCCATTATACCGCTCCAAGCATAAGAGAAATTTTTGCTTAAGGTTATCTTAAATTAATTTTAAAGAAAGACTTTCAAAACTCACCCTTCTGTTTGAATTGTGAAAAGTTCTGTTCTTGATCGGGGTGATAAATGTTTACTATTGACTTCCCCTCCAGCTATAAACCTCAAGTGTAAGTAAGATGAGGAAGCCACTGTGGACCACACTAGAGAATGCCGATAGGAGATCTGCTGCACCTAAGATATATACAATGTGCAATGGATAACCTAATATGCCTTTCATTTAACTGGCTGGGCAGGTTTCTGCATTCTGGAGAGCATGGAATCATACCAGAATTTGTTGGCATAACAGGCCCGTCAGACCGGTTCCCGGGGCGCCCAGGAACCTGCCCAACCAGTCTGCATCAAAGGCCGGCCCAACATGCTGCAGCTCAGCTCGGCTGGGGAGGCTTCGTACGCGGTGAATTATTCACGCCTCTGTCAACTCCCAACATACTACTCAGAGAGAATGATGTAGCCTCCAGCAAAATAATTTACTGAGGGGTGGGGGAGCGATACATCCTCGTTAAGTGTAGCAAGATCTTATTGTTATAAATTTTCTTTCATTTTATATGCAGATGCACTGGGCTAGAGGTCTTGCCCAGCGTAAGTACAAAGAGAAACAGGAAAGAAAATACCTTTTTTTTTTTTTTTATATAACACTAACCGTACAGACTTATTATAATCAAATAACACCAAATCTTTAGTGTGACCAGCTAAAATAAACCCCAAATTATGCTCTAATTCGGATTTATTTCCAGTCCTGTTCTAAGTGTTTCAGTATACTTACTATATGTATAGGATTCAGCATAGCTTTGTTACTTGTGAGCGACAGGACACAGGGAACTTGCAGATGGAATATCCACCTTGTGGCTTCAGTGGAGCCCTGGGTCGGTGCAAGCTCACCCTGAATTAATGCACAGGATATTTCAAGGTGAAACGGGTCAAAGAACATGGAGTGTATGGGACATGCTTCCATAACCGTGAGGAACTACTTGTGAGGCAACACCCTGCTTCCCCGAGGGATACAGCAGCTGCCCTGTTACAATAGCACATAGGCTGTAGCAGCAGCTGCGCTGCTTCTTGTTCATGGCTGGGGGGCAAGAATACTTTGCACATCAGTCCTGCATACAGTGTACTTATTTAAGCTGTACGCAGAGATCAGGATATGCCCCAACAGAAGCCTGCATCTGTGTAAACTTACTACTTTTTTTTTTTCCAAGTACAAATATAGACCATAACTTTCAGATCTCCTGCTGTGATTGTCAGAAATAATGTTGACTAAAATCAATAGGAGTTGTAGAAAGAAGTTTATCACTTCTGGAAATGTGATCATGGATACATACAATCAGTGTGCTAAACCTATGCTTAGGCAGGTTCCTTTAATTTTTTTTTACTTAGGCACATAAATTTAAACACTCAGGCTTGAAAAAACTGGCTCTATTTAATGTTGTCAAAGGCTCTGTTACTGTAGAGACCTGTGTTTGTTCATAAAATGACCTATCGTTTATTGTTTTTTAGATCTTTGTCTCTTACCCATTTTAATAATAGTTACTAGACAACTAGTGGTCAGAACAGGAAGTTACCACCAAATTCAACCAGTGTTGTGCAACATGGGCAGTTTTTTCATCATTGATCACAACACATGAAAGAAAAAATGCTAATGTTTTAATATACTCAGATTATTTTACTACAGGAAAGTAACCAGTTTGATAACACAACATCTTTTGACAGCCTTGAAAGGAAGGCTTAGTTCTGAAGAAGGCAACAGGATTACTAACTGAGCTGAGATGACAAGATGTACGCTGTTTGTGCTTGCATTCACACCACCTTAGGCTATGATTCCATACAGCTAAGCAGGGCTGGGCTTGGTCAATACTTGGATAAGAGATTTACAAAAAGTCCGCTGCAGGAAGTGGTTTTGGTGATTCAGTAGGCTATACTGAATAATTGGGCATCAGTGCCAAATGTGATGGAGACATTGGGTCCTCAATATGCCACAGTCTTGGTGCCATAAAAAATTGAAGTTTTTAAAGACTCCACAGCACTTTCCACAGGCTCTGTGTCTTGAACTGTAAACCCCTGTCCAAAGTAAATGTACTATGTCTGCCTACAATTTGTTTTTATGAGTGTCACGTAATTGGATAAACCGTGTAACTGATTAACACAGGTGAATTACCACCCAAAATAGCTGTGGAAAAGGTTCTGCTTGCATAATAGACTTAAGGAGGGCTGGTGTGCTTCAAAGCCGGTCTACGCCTTCCAGCTATGTCAGCTGGTCTCATAAAAGATACTGTCTGAAATTTTATGGCCTGCATCCTGAGCTCACCATGGCAATACGAGGGCTGAGGCAAGAACATTTTGACCATTTTTAAATTGATAGAATAAATGCTGGCTTTCTTGATACTTTTTGTCCAGATTAAACCTGGAGCCTCATAGTCAATCTGATGGTGGGTCTTTTAAAGACATTGGGCTTGCCATTTAACTGTTTACTGCTGTCTGAAGATTATGGGGATAAAAGGGACCTTTACTCTCTCTTCCTTTGACTTAGTAGCTTAAAGAAGAGTTTGAACACCTTTTCTAGACTCCAGCCTCTTGCTCCCCCAAGCCAAAACCACCATGTACACACCTTACAGATTCAGTAGGGTCTTTGCATCAGTAGGGTCTTCTCATACAGGGTTGCTGGCAGGGTTGAGAGCTTAAATTAGGCTTTTATATTCACTTCCACAAGTTATAGAAATGTAATTTTTTATAAATAAAAAAGCAAAGGTATAGGACAAAGAAGTCATTGTATGTTTCAATACATTCTTGGATAAACATCACTTGACTGTTGTTCTCAGCCTTATAACTCATGACAGTTCTAAAAATACATATAACAGAAATAAATATTGTTGTATCAGACTTGCTCAGAGTTCTCAGTGAGAGATTGCTTTTCCTCCTAAAGAAGGCAGTGTAATTATCTGAAGTAGTGAATCCTCTCTTATTTAAAATATAATTTGCAATAAAGGGATCTTACAGATGAATGCTCTTTCAAATCAAAGCTATTATTAAATGCTTTTCCAATTGAGAATAAATTGCAGGTTGTTTGTCATTTCCAGCTTCAGTCAAGGAAAGTCACATAGTGCTGATCCATGAACTCTTCCCATTTATACAATGATCACATAAAATCTTCTTCAGGAGAAGAGGCTCAGAGAGGTGCAATTCTGAAAAGTAAGACAATCTAAATGGCGCAGGCTTCAACTTGTTCTTATAGTGAAGGTATGCACAAACATTCATGTCTACAAGTATTCATTACAGAGAGTTTACAACATACCTCCCCGTAGCTATCAAAAGCTGCTCAGTACTTTCACAAACAAATTCAGATAACGCATATGCCCCCACACCCCTATCAGAGTTAGGTAATATCTCTCTCCTCTTGACTGGTTGTGTAGCAGTGTAAGGACAGGGAGACTGTTGGTTCATAAAGGGCATATTGAAAAAATAGGCCAAGTCCTACCTTGGATAGGGAGAGGGGGGTAGCAGCAGTTTATTTCTGACCTAGAGGTTAGCCAAGAGAAGAACGCCTCCAAGTGAGCCAAAGCATGCAACCTAAAACATTTTTTGATGCTTTTCTGAGCAAGAACAGGTTTGGAATTTGTTGCAACTAATTTTCTGATGACGACAATTTCTCATTTACCTCAGCTGAGACAGCAGGGCTGGGCGCTGGCAAGATATCAAAAAAAATTACAAGAGAACTATCACTATCCTCACTAAGAGAGTAAGCCTGATATAAAAGCCTAACTATTTTTCTCTGGGAGGGAAAAGCCTTGAAATGTTATTCTTCTTGGTGGCAGTCTACTTCTTTCTCCACAATTCTCAAGACTGTCTTTAACAGTTGGTCCAGTTCAGTAATTCAAGAAGGGAAATCAGTTCTGTGAACTTCTGGGTGTAGAGAGGTCTCCCTGTGGGCTGTAATGCTACAGGAATGTTGTGAGGAAATACAAGCAAAGAAATAATTCCTAGGAAATTCCAACATTCCCTTCTGCTCTAGGAGAGGAGGAGGGAAAGAAAGGAAATACAAACAGAAAGTAGCAGAAGCATCTCAGACCATTGCACTGGAATAGTTACTCTGGAACGAGATTGCACAAATGGCTGGAACCTCCATTTTTGTCTAATTCAAAGAAGTCCTCCCTACAAATTGTCCTTTCCAGTGCTCTCTTATATAGTGATTGGTTATTACTTATTTCAGAAAAGACTGCCACAGACTAAAGTATCAACATCCCTTGTCATTGAATTTTCTTGTCTACTGTCTGTATTTGACCAGGTTTGAATTATTATAATGAAACATTGCATCTTACCTTCCTACAGATATTTAGGAATACTTGACCATTCTTGTGGATATTAATGTTTACAGAAGAGTGAGTATTTGCTATAAAGAGAGTTATAAAACAGGAACCAGAAGTGATATTGCTGTAATTGTTTGGAGGTCTGAATAATAAGTACTTTTCTGTTATTTGTCTTCTTTTTCAGATGATACCGTATTAAGCAACAGGTTTCCTATGTAGAGACATGGAAGCATGGGACATCAGGGACCTCACAGGTTGTTTTTTTTTTCCATGCTGACATTAGATATTTTATTTCTACATTTTGTTTTCTACATTTTCAGGTTTTTTTAAACATGAGAACTACTTTCCCACTTTATGGTAATTTAGCTTGTACTTACAGTCTGTTCTGCAGTCCTTTGTCAAAGACCCTGGAAAACCCAAGTAAATTATCTACTACTCATTTATCTGCTGTTTTACTAATACACCAGGTAGTTTTAATAAGGAGTTACAGTTTTCTATTGCAAGAGGCTTGCTGAAATGTCCTTAGCATATTGGGTTTCTCGTAGTGTTTCATATTGCTAAATGTAATAATAGCTTAAATCAAGCTGTTACTGAAGAAAGACTCACTAAAATTTCCCAAGATTATTCTCTAGGTCTATTTTTTAAAAAAAGAATATGTATATGTTACTTTCTGGTCCTTTGAGTAGTAGCAAGAAAATGTATTTTTGGTTTGAAACTTGATATTAGTGAGAAAATATCTTTTGTTAGAAACTTTAAATGCCACTTTGTTATTAAGCATCTTCAGAACGGAGAACATCAAGAGAAACCCAACCACTCTTATGTTCTGTTACTTCATTCAGTGTTTTTTTGTTGCAGCATTTTCTCTTCCAGTACCTGAAGCTTTGTTGGTCTCATGTTTCTTGTACTTAGAAAGAGCAAGAGCAGGAGAGTATTGGGAAAATACTAGATGGAAGTAAATGTAGGCTCTAAGTTTTCAAAAGAAAAGGAGACTTTTGCAATTCATATCTTTCAGGTAAAATTCTGAACTTCTGAAGTTAGAAGGAGCTTTGCTAATGACTTTACTGAAGCCAGATTTTTAGTCCTCTTATGCTACCTTTCTTTTATGAGAAAATAATCAAACAATCTTTTGAAAAAATTGCCATTCCAGTATATGTGTCTGGGTTGAGCTGTTAAGGGAGATACTTGTTTTTTGAAGCAAGGGGGAAAGATAAACTTGAGTTTCCCCTGCGGTGCTAGTCAGTACAACGGAATACAGGACCACGCTTTAGCGTAACTGGAGAATCCTTTCCAGGCCTTGCGTGTGAAAAGCAGCAAACCAGGACACAGACCCATCAAGCCTCCAGCTTTGACTTTCACCCTGTGACTTGAACCATAAGTATGCTTCTATCAGTTTGGCACATCATCCAGCAGATCACTAGCAGGCTGTAATCCAGTGACCATCTACCTCTGGTGAATTTGATTCTGTGGGAGAGGTCCAGCCCATTGCAATAAGCAGGAAAGCACACTATTTAGTAATGCCTTGTGCTGAGATAAACCTGTTAAGTGGCAGAATCCTCAGCTGCATTGCAGGGTTTTTACATCATGCCTCTTGCCTGCCAAGCAACACTACATGTCAGATGTGTCCTTTTGCCCTGAAATGGGTTGAGGTACTGTGTTGCATGTCAGAAAAGAGGAATCGTAAGAACATTTTCAATGAAATGCACTTGATCATATTTAGTTCTTTTGCTTCCTTAGTGACAGCGCTTCTAAGGCTAAATGACAGTAACTTGTCAAGGGCTACTAATGTATATCTAGAATATATAGAACAAGACCAGTCTTGCTTCATCAGTCTATCTCCAAAATAGCTTTTTAATCCATTTTACAAGCTACAACATATTGAAATTACAAGGCGCTATGGAAAGGATTGCTGAAGCTGAAGTTAACTGCTCTTGTTTCAAAAGGAGTCACTCTCAGAACAATCAAGTATCCCATAGAAAACCTGAGGGAACTGGGTTTATATAGCTCTTATGTCTGATTCTTTAACAATGTTCTGTGTTTCTTATGGATATCCATAATTAAAAAGAAATTGGTTCTTTTGTCATATTCCTTTTATTTGCTCTTTATATGAAGAGAAAAGGACCTCTGACTTTTGAGCACCTTTTTGGGGGGGTCTTATTTGTCATTGTTTCTTATATTAAATTCGATGTTGTGACCTCCAACACGTATCCCCTGTCCCCACCTAAGTGTCTGAGCAGTTATTTATGTCTTGGTTTAATCACACTGAACTACACTAATTTCTGTTAAAATTAATGTAACGAACAGGGAGATGAATTCAGCCTACTTGTTTCATCTGATCTCCCCATCTCCCTCTCATTTCTTCAACTTCTATCATCTATGGTCAGTTGTTTATATTCAGCAACTACAACAGAGTCCTATCTTCTTTGCTTAACCTGTTGTGAACTCTCTCAGGACTTTAAAAGGAAAAAGTTCACACCAGTATGGCAGCATTATTGAAATGGGATGAACAGAGGGGCCTGTTTTTATGCCTCATCCAGCATTTCTTCTTTATCCTGTTTAAAATGTGGATTAGCTACCTTCTGGGTGATGAATTGCAGGAGGAGGTAGCTTCTGGCAGAGAGAGGGGAAGAGCAGCGGGAGGTGGGAGAAGGTGCAGTAGTGCCTTCCCCCAGCACAGCTCTCTGCAGAGCTTCTGCCCACCTTCCCCTGAAACACCCAGCTGGAGCCCCGACTCTCACGGATAGCAAAGAGGCTGTCGCTCCCCTTCTTAATTTACCCAGAAGCCAGGTTTGCCATTGCCACCCAACTGTGCCAATGAAAGTCTTTGTGGGTGTTCTTGGTGGAGGGCATCAGTGAAATAATCTGGTTAAAAAATACTATGCTTTAGCAAAAGGAACTTTTAAACAAAAATTGTTAAATTTATATGATAGCACAGCCCTCCAAACCCTGTATTAAGGTAGCTGAAGTACTGGCAAACTTTGTCAGGGCAGGCAAAAGTGATGGGCCCACAGGATTATTTTTTAAACAAAACCTATGTTTCATTTTAAAACAAAGCCCAATGAGGGAGCACATGCTTAGACCTTTTCAATATATGAAAGGGATCAAACTTTTAGGGAAGCTAGCACAGGCACAGTAACCAAAACCTTATTTAATATGATATGAATGCTGTTCAGGCCTTAATTTCACAAGGAAACTGTATAATGGACTTACAACTACAATGTAAGAGCATTACTGGACTAATTCTAGAAATGACACAATACATTTTCCTCATTCCCAACTTGTTTATCACTGAAGAGATCGGATCAACTTAAAAAAAAAAAAAACAAACAGAAAAGGGAATTGTGATTTAACAATGTCTTTTGTGTTAGATTTGTTTTCCTCCCTCAGGAAAGCTGTATAGCTAAAACATAAACTCTTCACCTGCACAGGAAAGATTTAAACTTTGAAGTGATTCTTCGTTACATGATGCCGGTCAAGTTTCTTTTTGCACTGTGGTTACTGTGCTGTGCATAACACCGCAGTATTTTCAATGCTCTAGTGATCAAAAAAAGAAGTACAATACAGACACAATGCAAGTATTGTTGTTTCTGTAAGTACTTATGAGCTCCTGAAAATTCCAACGGAAGTGGGAATTTGCCTTAAGGAGAGCGTATTTTTTCTGGTACGTCCATAAGCTCCTGAGAGAAGGCAGTTTTGTCAGGGCTGGTGGCTCAAGTAGTCTCTACCCAAGCCTCCACCTGCAGCAAGACCAGAATCCAGCTGATAGCTCCTCAGGATTCCAAGTTCTGCTGTCTCAGAAAACAGATGCTACAGGATTTTAGTGTAAAAGGGCTCTCTAAATCATTCAGTTAAGTTAGACCAAATTCATCTGCAGCCATCTGTATTGATTTCCATTCCTAATCGGATAAGCCAAGCCAAGAAGTCTAGTTTGAACGTGAACTTCAGTGATCAGAAAACTTCTTGGATTTGCTCAGTGCAATCAGTTTAAAATCTCATCTTTAATCAGTGTGTCTGACATAGGAAGATTAGAGAGAATTAAGCTAAGGCATGAATTTACAGCACTTTAGCTACTTTGCCCTAGCCCTTGCTGAACAAACACTTGTAATAAGTGTAAGTGTAATCTACTCTCAAAGTGGACTAGCTAGTGAACTCTGATAGCGTTCCCTAGTCCACTTAGCAGTGGTCACCTTGTATAGCCGAGACCTAAGTTAATCTATTGAAGCTTGCTCATATCCCATGTGCAAGATTCATTTGCATTCTTCTTTCCATGGTTAGCACAAAGTGGGCAGAAATGTCAGCAAGCCTGACCTGGAGCATCTCCTCTAAAACTGGTGCTTGTACAGTTAATGGTTGGACTTGATGATCTTAAAGGTCTTTTCCAACCTAAACAATTCTATGATTCTATGATTCTACAGATGAAGTGTGTAAATGAATTGGGTGCTATGTAATTCAGGTATCTAAAAGGGACTTTCCTACCATCCCTTGTGCAAGTTCTCCCAGTATTTTCTTCTTCAGGAAATAAATCATATTTTAACAGATGCTTTTTTGAAAGTAAAGTAATTGGAATTTGATCTAGAGTAATAAAAATGGATCTGCTTGTACAGTGTGGAGGCCTTGAGCGTTTCTATTGGCAAGTCAGCGATGTGGTTTTCTTCTTATGTAAGCATCTCGAAATGCAAAATCAGAACATGCTGGTGAAGCCATTCTTTCTTTGGCACAACACTGAGAAAAATAGCTCAGACGCACCCTCTAGAATTAACAAAACCACATTTATAAGGAAAAAAAAACCCACCCTGCCAATCTATTTCTAGCCAAAACTAACTGGGTAACCATCGCTCTCCTTAGCTGGCCCAAACACAGACTCTCCACCTACCTTCTTATAACTGACTCATACCCAGCCAGGACCAGATGCTATGCTCTGTAAAATGGCAGCAAATAGGAACCCAGAAGATGGCAAATAGTGCTGTCTAACAAACCCTTTCAGAATTCATTAAATGAAAATATGTGAGCTAAGTGAAAATCTGAGAAAACACCTTCCCCCACCCCAGGCAATTTAGAGTACCTATGGAATAGTGAACAAACCGTGGGTATGGACCTCCGGTCATATATTTTTTCTGACACTCATGTCTGTAGTTCACTTCTGGCTCATACTCAAGCAAATACAGGAATGTGATATTTCTAAGAACAAATATCAGGGACTCATATTTGATTAATGCTTTAAAAGGCACTAAACGGAAGTGTAAGGTGTTAAACCACATCTGAGGTATTGATCTAGGCTCTGCTAACTATTTAAGCAGACTTCCTCATTATATATTAAGGTACAAAAGATTTGACTAATGAAGTGCATAAAATTATTTTCCAGCCTGAAATGGATGATCTCAGTGTAGGTGAGGGAGGGATTTGTCCTGTTGTGCTTTCTCCTTTCATTGATTTGTTGCTCTCTAGGTTTTGTGTTTTAAGATTCTTCAAAGAGTTGTCTCTTATTTATTCTGCAGGGACACACAGAACCAAGGGATGAAATCAGTTCCCCTCTTTTGTAAACTGGGCTGGCAAGGATCCTGCTGCCTAAATGTCTGTGCTGGAAGGGACAGGGAGTGCTTGTTGCCCACGCAGACGATAGCCACTTCCCCTGTGCAGCCAGATACCTAGGTGCGCCTCGATAAAAGGCCAAGGAAATGGGTGGGTTGTGGCTATGTTGGGGTGAGAACGAGGGGAGGGAGGGATTATATCTCCTTGCAGGAGCAATCTACTACTTCCAGTTTCTTCACGGCAGCAGCAGGGGTTAAACCCTCAGCTCTTGAGTTTTGCCAGCACATGTGAGTTACTTTATCCTCTTTTTTTAGGGTGCCAAGATCCAACCTTCCCTACATGCTGAGAAGCCCTGGGACAGCCCAGGGTCAGCAATGCTGGTTTCTAAGAATTCGGCACACTTATATACTTACTGCTCAGATGATATCTTTGTTGTTTTTCCAATCATGTCTGCCTCTTATATTTTAAACACAAAGCAGTACAAGGATTAATGCAAGTGGAATGTGCATACTGGAACATGGCCTATTTGTTACAGGAAACTATTGTCACGCGTTACTGACAATCTGACATAGGCTCGATTGTCTGAATTGCAGCGTAAAACGGGAAACTTACCTTTGAGGAAATATAAACCATTTATCAATGACTAATCTCCAGGTTGTTTTCTTAACATCAGTGAGAAACAATAATTCAGTGACAGAGAGAAGTTGTTTTTTTGTCATAGGTACTCTACCTGGGTCACCAGTAATACCAGGTGGATTTTCTTCAGAAAATAACTTTTTTCTTTTTTTGCATTGGTCGTAGCCCTTTACAATACTAGGCAAGAGGAGCAGCACCAAGAAAAGACATTCTGGTCTCAGTGAATTTCATGGCACAATGAGGTTGGTTTCCACTGGAATTGGTTTAAACCTGAAAACAGTCACTTTGGTTTCCCTTCTCTCCCTTTTGGAAGTTTCTAGACCATGCTTGGCCCGTTCCTGGGCTCTGAAAGAATGCGATGCTCAAGCATTCCCTGGCTCCCCACCACCTTAAAAACTAGGTGGGATCTGGCCCAGCCTCTGTCATTTAAATCAAAATGCCCTTTTTAACATAAAAATAAGTTTATTGGCAGGACAAAAGTTACTGTATTGAATTGCCTTGCAAAGTTTCTTTTAAGGGACACCAGGATTACTGAGAACTCAAATAATATTTAGCTTTAGGAAAACTGCAGGAGTTTCTGTCTGCCATAGGCATGACATAAAGGTTAGGCTGAGCCCCTGAGGGGGAGGAATATCAGGAGTGATCAAGGGCAGGAAAGCTGGACCGGGCGCTACATTTTGTTTTTCCTTCAGGCTTTTGACGACCCTACTGCACTGCTGCTTGGAGGCTTGGCATCCTCTCTTTTTCAGCTGGCCTAACTAAATAGTCCACCTCTTCTTCTGGATGCATATGTATGTGTTGTAGGAGCAGAGGAACATAAACAGCATTGAAAATCCCACGGGAGAACACTCCAGAGCACTTTGGCTGATGAAGCTGCAGCCTGTACGGCGGCTCCATGTGCTGCAGTTGTTGACAAGTATTGTTGAGGCCAGGGTTGGAGAAGGCAGCAGCCAACGCCAGGGGTAGTATTCAGGGTGTGAATAGGAAAGAGGGCATGGGAACAGCAGGGATGACAGCTGACACAGCAACTGAAGTGGCAGGAAGGGGGGGAAGGAATTTGCACAAGAACACAGACAATTTGGCTTTGAGTTCGAAAGTTTTCTTCTCATCAAAGTAAATGCCTGCTGCCACTTACTCTAAATATACCCATTCTCAGGGGCATTTGTACTGTTACCCAACTGCTTATGAAGCAGTTCACCAGTACTGGTTAGAAGCAACCTGCATATTCATTTTCTAAAGAGAAAATAATCTTGTTTCTGTGTAGGAAGTGATTAGCACCTTTGCTAAGCATACTGCAACCCTTGGAGAAACCAGACCATTCCAACATCTGAAAAACAGTAACACAAATGTTTCCAATCATCAGTGTTTCCAGCAGTATCAGTCAAGCAGCATGCTTAAGAAATCAGAAAAACATCTTTATCCAAGCAGCTTTCCCCCGTTTCTGTTCTGGTTCAGATTTTCCCCTGATTCAACTCCTGAATAATCACCTTATGGCAATTGTTAGGAAGGTTGGAAGAGTTAAACCAGGGTGAATATGGCCCTTTTGTTTGTGCTATTTGTACTTTTTGTACTCTAAAGCCCAGGGTGACACTTGATATTGTACTCAGTCAAAGCCTTTCAAGCAGTGCTCTCTGTATCAGATTAATGATGCTCTGAGTTACACAGGCAGCAAATCAACCAAATCAATACACATACAATAGTTCAGGTGGCTTTTTGTCAAAAGAATGAAGGACTTGCTATGACAACAACACCGGAAAGATAGAAATATGTGGGCAGATGGCAGTATGGCCTAGTTTGGACAAGTGAACAGCCTGAACTAGTGTCATCTCACCTGGCATGTGACCTGAGAGAATTTGGCTCTGAGTTCTTTCCTCCCTTTTGCATGGCCCTTTGTTCATTGTCTTCCAGCAGTGACTGATGTTTGAAATCCATATGCTACTGCTGCGTACAGAGCTCTAGCACCAGAGGAAAGCAACCTGAGCTTTAGAGACACTTCAGAAGCAAAAGGACATAATATCTACCTTGGAACAGCCTTTAGGCTGCTTTTTTATAAAGTTTTGCCCCTGAGAACATGGCAGTTGCCTGATTTTGAGCAGCCATTACCTTACCTTCATTTTGAGGGACCACTCAGCTCAGCTGGGACCTCTGGACTTCCATGAAGGAGGCTAGCCATCTCAATACCCAAGTACAAATTGATGTGTGAAATACTTTTCAAAAAATCCTGATGCTAGGAGGAAAAAAAGAGATAACACTGCCCATTTTAATGTAAATGTTTGGGTCAGAACAGGAGGAAGGACTCCATTGGTAGCCTGAGGAGTTTGCCTCTGCAGGGTCAGACTACGAGCTTTCCAGAGAAATTCCAGGGAGACTTTTGTTATAAATGCTAAATTGTCTTTTCTATTTCTTTTCTTATTTTTTTTTATTAGGTTATCTGGTTTTATCATGCAGGAAGATAAAAAAAAAGTCCCAACATAAGCACCATGAAAGAAAGCTAGGAAAAGATGCAAGTGCAGAGAACCTGGCAAAAGACTACCAGGTGAGTGACCTCGGGGAGGCTGAGCTGGCTTCTGGCTGGGTCTGAGGTTCCAGGGTTAAAACAAGTGAGTTACTTGTGCTGGCCGCTTAGGAAAGGCAGATACACAACAAGTGAAATTTTATTTCTCTGTTTGTTGTCCCCCTGCAACTGGAAGACA
>NW_009270000.1:1804167-1823627 GCF_000687185.1 Egretta garzetta | reverse complement strand
CAGCTCCCTGCCGGAGGAGATTGCTTAAGGCAGAGCGTGTGTGAGGAAAGATTTTGGCTTCCTATTCTGTAGTACTTTCCCCGATGTGTTACACAGCATGACAAATAGAACAACACTTTCATGATGTTTATATGTTTTATAATACATGCTAGCAGCAGAATCAAGGCCAAGTGCCAAGATAGTTAATTAATTCCACTTTCCTGAACTGCCCATAAGGTTTAAGTTATGTATGGCAATTATCTCCTTTAAACTGTTAAGCACGCAGAAAGGGGGTTATTGCCTGTTCTCTTTCTACCTGCACCATGGCAGGGGCAGCAAACCTTGCTGCGTGTTTGCTTGCGCGGTGACGCAGAAGCGCCGCGTGCCTTCTCACTGCTGTGACGAGCTGCGCTGGCAGCCCCGCAGTGCTGGGCTGCGTGCGTGCACGCAGCTGCCAGCGACTCACTGCCTGAGGAGTTCCCGTTCCAGGAGATGAGGCAGAAAAGGGTAAGGCACCAGTGTATCATCACCATGGCTGCTATATGGAGGAAGAGAAAAGACAGAGAGAGGTGAAGTGGCAGGCCCAAGGTCACCCTGAGTCACTCTAAGGAGCTGAATCCCCCATTTAATCTACGTCTGCATCTCAGGACCTACCCACAGAGCTCCATGTTAAATCCCACAAATCTTATGGATTGTTTCTACAGTTTAATTTCCTCATGCTGCTAAAACAATGCCAGTCCCTGGCCATGCTTGGTCCATGTAGCTTCAAGGGCTCCAGCAACTTAAGCAAACAAGGAAAACCACAATGAAAGGGCAAAACATGCTACTCCTTGCTTGGACTTCTAGTCTTTTTCTTTCTGCTGAAGGTGCCTGGTTGCTTTTTAATTATCTCAATCTGATTAGCCTTCACTGGACCTGTTGTGTGATAATGAACCTAAACTTAAACCTAACCGTCTGAGGCTGTGGTGTGACCCTGTAGGGTGATATAGTACCTCCCAAACTACTTGCAGGACATACTAGAGGCCCTCTGTACTGAAGCTAGTGGACTTACATGGTGGTTTATGCCAGCAAATTACCAGGTGTCCTGCAGTGGGTCCCATAGCCCAAACAGAGCTCCCTAAGCCACCTGTGCAGGCTTCACTGCATGGGGCCAATGTACTTGACTGCTTTGGGCTGCACGGGTTTGCTTCAATGATCCTTTCCTGTGCTTCTTGGCACACTTTGAGATACAGCTCTCTGTCAGTTTTCAGGATAAAGATGATGTATCTGACCCATACTTAACAGCTAGATCACCATCCATTCCAGCAATCCATAGTGAGTAGGCAAGCCCAGAGGACAGTGTACAAGCAGGTGATGAATTTCAGCCCCTTCCCAGAGAGCTAGGCAGGGAGGAGGGGGTGTTTTCCAGATCACAGCTTTCCCTGCTGTTCTGGGGAGCCATGGCAAAGTGGGGTGGTAGGAATACAGCTCAAAGCTTATAAAGCTGGAGTCCTTGGAGAGGGATGTAGCTATAAAAATGCACATTCAACCCACTAGGAAAATAAAATAGTTAATGGTGAAAAATTAGGGTGTTTTTACAATTGCATTTAAAACCCTAGGGGAGCCTGTAATGGGATAAATGCACTACTTAGAGAAAAACCCTCATGTTTTCCTCTTTTTTGTGTGTGTTTTAATTTACTGTGTGTAGCTGCCATTATCCATAAACCAAAACTTACGACTCTGTTACAACAGGAGAAAAGAACACTTTATTGTCTGCTGTTGGCAGATCACCCAAAGTCCCCTCCCAACTTAACAAGCCTTAAGCTTCAATAAGACACAAGACACTTCAGAAAAAAACATCGCCACAAGGCTAATGATGACAACAGCTGCCAGCAAACTTTCCATTGCAAGCAAGTAAAGACTTGAAACAAATTTTAGCTCGAGTTTTGTTTTAGTAGCATCAGTGACATGTCTGTGCCGGCAAAGGCTCAAATTGCATTCCTTAACACTAGGACTGTAGACCTATCTCCTGGAGTCATTACATTGCAACAGCCTGGTAGCCATGAGTAGAGCTGTGAAGCCTTTAACAAATCCGACCATTTTCTTCTTTTAAGAAAAGGTATTTGCACCCTAAAAGGCCAGTGAAGCAAGTCACTGGAGTCTCATAGAGATGAAAATTTCTGCATGCCAAAGAAAGTTAAGGTGGCTTTTATGTTTGGAGGAGGGCAGGAGAAAGAGGTTGTGGGTCTCAGCAAAATAGGAGAGTCAAGATTTGTAATTCTGTTTACTTTTCTGGTATTAATTTTCTTCTTAGCAAGTCATTTAAAGCCCAGTCTACAACAGTGCCCTTACCTACATGAGAGCTCTGTACAGTATGAGTAGGTGAGGTCTGACCTTTAAACTTTCCCTTCATTTTTCCAATCTGTAGTACAGTGCCAATTTTACTTGTACACCTCTCCCAGCTGGGTGGATCATGAAGTTGCTCTATATGAAGTTGCTCTGTACAGAAAGCCTTGAAGATAATTAGATGAAAACAACCCCAAACCCTTGGTAACAGTAAAATGTCTGAACAATATGAATGCAAGATGGTACAACACAGATAGTGAGTTCTGTTTGGTAGGAAGAGGAGTTCACACTGTCTGTTGTTGATGCACTCTCCCTTCTCAGTACAAGTGTTGCCATTTTGCTCAGCATCTTCAAGAGCTGCAGAGAAAGAGTGAACAAAAGCAGGCTGGAAAGCCCTTCTGACATCCTGACTATCTTTTCTGTCTTATGAAAAGTATGATCTTAGAATGGGGACTGTCTTGCAGAGGTGGAATTATCCACTGGGTAAAAATGGAACTTACTTAACAAATCTGCTCCCTGTGCCACAATCAGGAACATTTACATGTCAGTTTTCTGACTGAAGTACATTTTTGCTGTGTGTAACCTAAGACAGTAGCAGAGATTGCATTTGCTCTAAGAAGAACCAAGCAATTCTGGGCCAAATAGGCTGCATCTCCCTTACTTGGTGGAGCACGAGCCAGAAAGCTGCCTGATACTAAATGTACTTTCTCATCTCCGTGTCTGCAGCTCTGGCCCTGAAGTACAGTTCAGCAGCCTACATATCCTACAGTGTCTTTCTGCAGACATCGCTTTTTTAGAAGGCTCCTAGGCTGACTTGTCTGCATTTTATTGACCATGTAATTTTGCTGCATGGTGATAAGAGCAGAAAACTTGATATGAGTTAACATAGCCTACAGGTTGGCACATGCTTGAATCTGGGCTAAGGGACAGTGTGGCTCCAAATCTCTGCTTGTTTGAAGCTCCTGCATTTTGTGTGTTAGTATTCAAGGTATTTGGACATGAAATGAATTTGAGCTTAAGCATGTGCAGGGACCCAAGTTTGAAATGCAGGCTAGAAGTAACCATGGTGGTGTCCATACGCATGCAGGCTTATAGTGCAAAGCCCCATTACTGAAGCTGTGTAGGGGTGTCACGATCTGACCTTCTGCTTTTGTTTATTTATGGTGTCACCAGTAAAACACTGGGATAACATATCTTGGCTTTTATATCCTATACTGAATTTGTACTACATGAGGTTAGAAAAATAGCTTTTAAAGAAAACTTAAACCAAGAATATTTGTTACTAAGTCACTAAGTGATCATATACACCAAGCCCCATGTTACTATTTTTACAGTCATTTTTCAGACCATAAATGTACTGCAACATTTGCAGCTGGCCAGTAAACAGAGTACTATTTAAGTAATTGGCAGATCCACCAAGTAAAGCACGCACTTGCCCTACAAAAATACGGGGCTTCTACAAAGATGCTTCATATTTGTGGACCTATCGTCAGCATACAAAGAATAGCACAGGCAACAGGCGTGTGTTGTTTAGGGGCTTACACTGACTAAAGTAAAAAAATGCTAACTATAAAAAGTAAAGAATAATATTGGATTTGAGAATTTTATATAGAAAACCTGATATTAAAGCTCTGAAGAATCCTCATTTGTATTTCAGGGATGTAGTCCCAATCACTTACATACAAAATATTTGCCTGCCTTGATTATTTAGGATATATTTCTAAAATTCGTTTCTTTTAGAACAGAACAAGACCAAATTCCTATGTTTTTACCTCAAGGCAAAACTCCCACATTTGACCTAAATGAAACTGACTTGGCTTGATTTATCTTTTATTTATTTTCTATGGGACATGTTGTGGTATTAATTTAGGCAGGACACTCCTCATTGTTTTCACTGGGGAGTCCTACTTAAAATATAGATCCACATTACACTATCCTGATGATGAACTTGGAATGAGTAATCAGATCTGAAGGAAGAGACAACCTGATTTTGGAAATCTTTTACTTTTTGTACTCTTTAAAAAAAGAGCAAAGAGACAAAGTTCTGTTTGAATTCTGCCACACAAAAGCAGCAGTCCTTCCTATTCTCTGAAAAGGGAGGTTCATTTGGAAAAAAAAAGAAAAAAAAAAAAAAAGGAAAAAAAACCCCTGAATTGCATCCTCCCACGAGGACATTTAATTTAATAAAGCAGCCTCCTTGGGATTGCTCCACTGTTGCTTAGGCGCCTCAGGGGGAGGATTCTTCCTCATGAGGGGGAGGATCTTGGCCAGGCATGAGGGAGACACTAAGGCTGGGTGTTAGGGAGTGGATTTGTCCCTGAGGGCAACGTTCCCCTTTCCAAACAGCTGTATGGATTTCTAATGCAAATTCTGCCTTCATTATGCGTGCAAGAGGATTCATTTTTAGGTAGGTCAACTGTTTCTCACTCCTTTCTGAATCCCCCTGGCTGGGCTACTTGGTCTGGCAGTTTGCAGAACTGCCCACCCTATGTCCTGGTGTATACCTGCCAGCCTCCTCCATCCTCACCCCCAGGAGATGGGTTGTAGGATGGTAACAGTGTAAATGAATTGTTGGCAAGTTACTCAAGGGTAGTCTAAGTCTTGGCTTTGGTATGCCACTGTCGGAAGAACAAGTTAGCCCTTCTGCCTTCCAAGGTGGACCAGTGGAGTCCCCTGCCCAGTCTGTAGTCAGGGTCTGGAGTGGTTTATTTGGCTGCTACCCCCGAACCAGTCACCCACAAAGCTCCCAGGGCCGGAGCTGCTCCTCCTTGTCACACCGCTGTGGCAATTTCTTGTTTCAGCATCAGCTTACAAGATAGAAGCAAAAGACGAAATCTACTGTACGCACTTGAAGAAGTGAAAGGGAACTTTCTCTGTCAGCCTCAACATGAGCAAGGCTGAAATGACCACACACCCTCACTGCCCCAGCCTTTACAGTACTGCAAAAGTCTTTTAAAATGTGAAACAGATTCCTGCTTTTGGGAAGGTCAGCGTATACTTGTTACACACTGTCTTCAACCCAACAATGGATGCTGTCCAGGAAAAGGCAAAGCAGAATCTAGAGTTTTACATACACAAACAATACACTCTTCTATCTAGGAGGAGTATTCTATGGGTTTGATAAGATGTCATTTGTTACTAAAACACTTCAGGCCAAACAAACTAAGAATGGAGTCAGGAATGAGCAGGTCTGCAATAAACTTGCATGGAAGAAGCCCCTCACCAGGTTGTCGTCATTCTTGTGCAGTATCTTGAAGGATGATTAGATACTTTCCTGACTTCGGAGAATATTGCAAAGGACCAGTCCTTTGCTGTTTCTCAGTTGTTGGGTTTTTTTGAGGGGGTTAGGGGGCATGGGTTGGAAGACTATACGGATGTGTGATTTTGTTCATTTGATCTTCTTTGTGCTCTTTCCTCCCATGGCAGTTTTTCTGGTTTGTCCTACACATTTGATTGAGTTTTCAGGAGGAAGCACAAAGGAGGAGAAGCCAAAGAGCTATGGAGGAAAGGACATTGAAACACTCTTAGATCCAGCAGCAGGATTGCATTTGGCAGCCCATGTATGCCTTTAAGCCAAACTTTCTCTGATTAAAAGTTTTTGGCCAAAAATCAGAATCAATAAGTACATTGCATATTGAACTCCTTTCCAAAAGTATAATGGGAAAGGAGAGGAAATATTATTCAGTTCAGAAAAACTCGATGGCATTGTATTTTGGTATCTAGTTATGTATACTTACTAGAAAAAATGTGAAAAGTGGTGGTTGCTAGTGACAGGGTCACATAGGCAGACTGTTCAAAAAAAAAAAAAAAGTCGGCAACACCACCAGATGGCGCTTAAAGCACAAAATAACCGCAAAAATGCCGAAACCGCAGGGCTTCCAGTGCCATCTAGTGCCGCCACCCGCCTTCCTACTTTGGGCAAGTAACATCTCATTCCAGGAGGGACCCAGGATGGCTGATGGCTGAGTTCTGAAGGAGCAACTTATGCTGGAAATATTACCGTCTTGTAATATTCTGACTGTGTTCTTGCACTCTTCCCAAAGCATCCCACCCTCATGGACAGGCTACTGGTTTAGGTGGACTTCTGGCTGTTCTCATGGTAATTTTGACAGCGTTGAAACTTACTATCAAAAATCAAGTAAAAAGTATAAGTAAAAAGAGGTGGGCTGGGAAAAAATAGATAAGTCTTCCTCAGTACCCCTTTCAGACTGATACTTTGCACACTTACAAGCTTCCAATAGAAGTTTTGCAAATATTAATGTGTTGTTATTATTATAGCTATTGCTATCGTACTTTGTTCGCTTCCCTTTATCCCATAACAGTGAAGCAAACAGAAGGGAATGACTGTAGACAGTAATTTTCAAGGATTCATTTTGAGCAACAAATCCTCAGTTCCTTCTGCTTTGCTGCTGAGCTTGCACATACTTAACTGGCAACCTCTGTTGTTCATCACAGGAGAAAAATTTTAAAGCAAATGAACATCAAAGAAGTAGTGAGAGGAGAAGGATTGGCAGTTTCCACATTAGACCATCCTATGTTAAAAAAAAAAAAGTTGTTTTATCTCTGTATGGATGAGACTTACTCATCTCTCCACAGCTGCCTGCTTTACACAGTCCTCCAGCTTGCCTGAGCATGCATGTTTTCTGAGTGGGAACTGTCCTGTCCTGTTATGGCAGCTCCTTTTCTCCTGAAAAAGAAGAGCTAATAGCAACCTTCTTCTCTTACAGAGCTATGATTTTCTGAGTGATGATTTTCTGCATCTAGCTGCTTCATTGCACACTGAACACTTGCCATTTCCAACAGAATGAAAATCTTCCTAGTAGTTGAAAGAGGTTAATTGCAATTAATTAATACAATAAATGCTTACAGGCATTGCCTATTAAGTCATTATTTTGCAGAGCAACCTGTTGGTCTTATGCTGTTCTTCCCCCATCTACGCCAGTTCTCTATTCCTCTCATGGATCACAATCATTTACCCACAAACAACAGGCAAATATGGGTGTTTTTCGTGGTTTTGGGTGGTGTTTTCCCCTCCATCAGAGTGATTGTGGCGTGCTTTGGCTGTAAAGGACACCTGTGCCACCTAGAGGGCTGAGGGCAAGAAGCCTTCCCCGGGGGAAGGTCAGTGAAGGAGTGAGGAAGAGGTTTTTCTGTCCAACATGAGTCCCCCAGGGCCCCGCTGGTTCCCCCTGGCTCAAGGGACACACAGAGACCCAGCAAGAGTCTCACAAGCCAGCCTGAGTAATGTCTTACTCCAATTTTTGAGCATATAACATAATGAGGAAAAAAATTCTCATTAGCTCATCTTGAAAAAAGATGGGGGAAATAACAGTCTTTCTTGTCACTATGCTTTTAAACTTTTTTTTTTTTTTTCCAAAGGTTCTCTTTGCTCTGTGGTTAATATGGATTTTTTGACTGTGGATGTTATATGTAAGTGCTGCATGTGGGTCTCAGGCCCCGGTTGAGGAGAAGGCAGTGACAAACACTGTGCTTCTGCTAGCTGCAGTGGAATGAGTTCTCAAAATTAAATGCATGCTAGAGATTTGGGGGGGTTAAGGACTTCTATACAGTGAGGTCTCCGCTTAAGTACTTTGCTGAGTTGAGGCCTGGAACACATGTGGACCTGGACTTGCATGTAAGGCAAAGACACCCAGTAGAGTACAAGCATGACTAAGAAAGTATTCCTCAAAGACACTTGGAATGGATACTTGTGCCTACAGTAAAGATTGTCTGATGCTTCCCAGTGAGAAAATGGGGGCAGAGTAAGTGGGAACAGATGTGTGGATGAAGAGAGAAGCCAGGGAGAACAAGAGCAGCGGAGTTTTCCAAAAAGAAAATACATTTTTCTTCTGTGATTGAACTGTGCTTTCCCAACTTTCATCTTTCATTTGCTGTCTAACAAATAGCTTTGAAGTATACTCAGTAAAGATCTGTCTCATCTCCCTCCCGTGGCTGGGCATAGACAATAGCCTTCTACTGTGTCACCAAATGCTCAAGCAGATTAGGACAATTGTAAGCTGTGCTGTGGATCTAGGTTTTGGGGGCCTGATGACTACTCATGAAGTTTTCCAGTACTCTCTCCCTCATTTGTTTTCTTTAATGGAATTACACGTAAAAATTGCATTATTTAGCTTGCAAGTCAAGCACTACAAAGTAACAAAATATCAGAAATAAGTTGTCTGTGTTACATTAATTTGTCTCTTCCTTCTGTGTCCATGACATTTACATGATGTTTTCCCACAGGGTCCTTAACTGCATAGGATGGGCAGTATTCTCAGAACAACTCAAGTTTCTGTCAGTCTCATCTCCGGGAAAATGCAGAGGATGGACCCAAAGCTACAGTCTGAGCCACAGAAAGGTTGCAGTTTTCTATAGTAGTTCTGTTAAAATCCAGCTACAAGAGAAATTCATATATGCTAGAAGCAAAAGCAATCAAATGCTTACTGTTTTTCATCTTCCTTCTCTTTTTGAAACCTATAAAACTATGTGGTTTTGCTTATGGTTTTTGAGCCAGGCAAGCGGTGAATTCCCAAGTGGATTTTGTGTTGCCTGAACCCTCTGCTGTTTGATTTGTCTGGTAATTAAAATCTCGGGTAAATTACATGGTAAATTTGTGCTGACTGATTCCTCTCATGGCTTGGGTAGTCCAGGTGGATCAAGCAGGGGGGACGAGGTAGGGGCTTCCAGTCAGATGAGAACCATCAAAGCCTACTGAGGTTGGCACTGGTACTTGCTGGTTCTTTGCAGACAGCACATGAAAAACAGAGCCCTTCGGGTGCTCATTTCCAACAACTGTTTTTAAAACCTCAGCGGGAACTATGTGAAAGGTTTACATTTTATTCATGACCTTTCTGGGCCAGTGGGGCCAAGTAGGTCTAAGTAGGTGATATTTAAAAGATCCTGTTTGGTCTTCCCTCTTGGAGATACCAGAAGGCACGGTTATCTCAGAAAGGATCAAATGCCACAGCAGACGTTCTTTAGAGGTTCCTGAATGGACACCCAAGTGCCACCTGATATTCCTTGGGGAGAGGAATTGCATGCCTAAATGCAAATGTTTCTCATACTGTGGAAGAGAGTCCATCTTTGGGACCCTGGGTTTCAAACTTGTCATGGCAGATTTTCTTTAACTCATTCGATTCCTTCTTGTCAAAGAAAGCTGCACAGAAAAATGTTGTCAACAGAGTTGAGCTGAAGGCTGGAGCTTTTTGTTTTTGCTGGACTACTTCTGCATCCCTGTGTAAGCTAATTCTGACTTAAGGATTCATCCTAAGGACTTTCAAATATATCCCTAGGTCCCAGCCAGATGCCATGAGCCAACAGTCCAAGAAGAAATGGTCTCCCTAGGAAAAAATGAAGAGAGGGATGTGAAGGATAATTGGTTTTACTGGCTGAGGTAAACCATAGTTGCACTATGCATGACCTCTAGTGCTTTTTCTGGGGAACGTCGCCAAAATCTGTTAGACTCAGTTAATTGTGGAAACTCTTGTGGCAAAGAGATATTCTTACAAATTTGCTAATCCTTCCCCATTGTAAAAGTTTGTGTCACCAGATAAAATAAATCTTTAAATTCATCAGATGACTTTAAATTTTAAAACATACACTGAATTATTCTTTGAGTAGGCAAATAGGACCCTGGTGTTGCTTTGTCTCGTCATGGAAGGTCTTTGAGGCCTCATCCACACTCAACAGGAAATTTGTATTCACCTTTGGGGTGATCTGGCAGAGGAGAGCAGGAGGAGCAATGCTGCTGCTGCCCTGCAATAGCAGAGGAGCTGCTGGCAAGGTTTGGCTGTACAGTCTTTACCCCTGATGTAGAGATGTTTTCTTAAAGCACTTTTAGAAGCAAATATAGCCATTTGTCTTTTTGCATGTTCTTCTTGATAAGTGGATGTAGCTACATTTCAAGCAACAGCTGAGCAAGGAGAATTTTTTTTCCAAGACAAAGATGCTGAAGTGATGCCTGTCTACTTGAATATAGACACAAGGAAAGGCTGAAGCAGAAGATCTGCCCTTCTTTATCCTTTTTGGCTTTGCCCTAGAAACCTTGTTCTCCACTTGCATTAAGAGAGTTCACATAAAGCAGGAGAGAGCCCCTAGGACTGTAGAATTAAGATTTACTTATTCGAGCCCTTATTTTTGCTGATATAGGTTATCCCAGGATATTTGGTAGATGGGAGGCGAGAACCTTGGTACAGTGATGGTTGGCTCGGAGACAGGCCTCAGTGTTCATCTAGGGAAAACAAAAGCTTTTCATATTGTGCATAAACCATCAACCCACTACTCATCTCAGAGCACTGGTTTCCTGCTGCCAGTAAATCACATCAGCATATCTTATAAAAAATGTCTGCTCAACCTCGTTACCAGAGTTACCTGCACTGGGTAGCAGTTTCACAGATCTTCTACTCTCCTCTCTCGACCTGCCTGTGCTGGATTCCTTTCCCCCACTATTACTACAGTTTTTCTTACTTATAAAAAGAACACACACTTTGTCTATACACATCTCATATGCAAATTAGCACATGAGGCAAAACTTGGTCTTTAGAGAGGGAAAACTTGGTCTGAGACAAAAGCAAGTGCACCCAAGACACTTGCACTTTTAACCTGTTTTCATACAGAAATGCATATTATCGTCATGCTGCCTGTGTGCCTGTCTTTCAGTCCTCTAACTATTGAATTTGCTGATGAATTACAGTCTATTTGATGAAGGAAACTTGACATTAATTTCTTCTCTGTTTAGTGAAAGCTAGTAGCCGAGCAGAGCTGAGGGGCCTGACTTATTTTTCTGTTGAGGGAAAGACTTCGTTATGAGCGAAATGTTATTACTGGACATCAGACAATCTGCATGGGAGAGAAAAGGAGCTGATAGATGCCTCAACCACAGGAAAAGTTTCAATCAGAGTTTGCATCTTATTACACACAGGATAATTCAACCACAAGACACAAAGCCACAGGAAACTGGACCTCATTTTCTGCAGCTACTTGTTTTCTTAAATCAGAATGTTTGGGGTTTTCCTCTCTCTTCACTTCCAGAGATTATTGCTGTGCTGTCATCCTGGGCTTTGAACTTACAGCATCTTTATTTTTCAGCTGTAGCTCCCTTTCTCTTCGTTTGTAATAGCCCATCAATGTAAAATTTAATTGCATAAAATGTGGATAGTAAGTTGAGCATTAAAAATGTATTTGTGAAGTCGGCTGCTGATTAACTGTAGAGTTTCACTATGTTTAAAAATAGTAAGTAAAAGTACTTTTCCAAGGACTGATTTAATTTTCCAAACAATAATGTGTGTGCAACTTATTTATAGTAGATGCTATGGTTACGATTACATAAAGATTTCACTATAGCTCTCAGCTTACAATTCCTTGAGAAAAAAATTACACTTTTGAGTTACATTGTCTATATTTGTTTAAAGCCCTGAGGATTAATTTACTTTTTGGGCATTGTTATTGTTTATTAAATAATTTATTTGATTATTATTTATTTAGTCAGATCTGTTCTCACTGTTGGTTTACATACGGGAGGAAAAGTGTCATTTTGAAAGCAGAAACAAGTGAGATTAAACATTATTTGTATATATTTCTTCATTTTGGTTTCTGTGTTATTTCCTAAAAGAGGCAAGAAGGAAAAGGGTAAGACTTCTTTCCAAGCTACTGCCTGTGGGAATTACTTGATTTACTCTTTCTCTCTTCATTTTTTAATTCCTTGCAGCCAGTAGGTTGGTTCATGACATGCTCCTTTGTATGGCTAATCCAGTTCAGTCCAGTTCCAATCACTGTCCAGTTCGGTACTGCCATTTAACACTTAAATAGCAAGTTCCTAGTCGTCCCCAGAGGAAGCAATGTAGTTAAATTAAGCTGTCCCCAGCCTGAAGAGTTATTGTGAAATAATGAATATTCCATAATCAGGAAACAGCAGAGTAGAGCAGGCAAATCTTTGAAGCCTCATGAAGTTTTGGAATTAGCATCTGTATCAAAATCTAATTAATGTTTCCTTTCTAAATTCATTTCCCATCTAATTGGTCCAGCTTTGATTGGGAACTGGAAATGTCATCCCAAAATATTTCCTCTTGCAAGACTACTCTAAACAGAGTGTTTGTAGCCTGCCTTTATATTCCCTGTTCTACGCTTTCCTCCTTCAAGGATTTTCAGCCATCATCGCCGTATTGAAATTGTTTCATCTGGGCAAATTTTTAGTCCAGACTAAATCGTAAACTGGACTTAATTTTGGGTCAGCGTAACTTTGATAAAGTAAATGGCACCCTGTGCTCGGTGTCAGTGCTATGTGTCCACGTGAAGGATTTAGACTGGTGGAGTTAACCTCCGTGTCTACCACGCAGGCAAAGCCACGGTTTGACTCCCAGCTTCAGTGAACCATAAAGCAGGGACAACCTTGTTTAACATATCACTGAATCTGATTGATATGTTAATATCATCCAAGTTCAAAGCAACACGTCCTGGCAAGATAAATGCTATTTTTTTCTTGTAATTTACCATTTCCTTCTTCCGTAAATCCAGCAGAAAAAAAAACAATGGAGAGGGGGAAGGGGGCTGGGTCGGACCCATCATTTTAAAAACTAAGAATGCTTTGGCAAAGTCTCTCTAACCTGTTACTGTAAACATCAGCAGTCCTGTCACTGTCGCGGCCCGTATAAATACGTTCATGGTGCCCCACCTAAATCAGTGAAATATGTACATAGTTCAGACATACAAGTTAAATCCCAGGCAGCAACAATAAAGAGTAGGAACCCGAGGTCTTTTCCCAGGTTTTATCTTTTGCAGGCATCAGTGCTGAGAGCGTAGTAATGCGGTTACTAAATCCTTCTCAGCCCGAATCCTGCTTCCTCTGTTTGTGTGGCACTTCCTCCAAGTGTTGTGGCTGGGGCAGCAGAGCTGGGCTGAACACAATAGTCCTGGGCCAAGACTGTTGTCACCTGTACTTTTTTGTCTCTTGGTTTTCAACCTACTACACCTAAGCTTGATTAGGAAAGCCCGTGGGCAACTGCTTCTTTTGAAAAAAAAAAAGAGAAAAAAAAAAAAAAGATAAATCACATTCATTTGACATTAAAAAGCAAAGTCCTGCTCCGTGCGGTCAGGCCTGTGCTCTGTCTCCGACTGAAATCAAACTTCTCCTCCGAAGTTTGTGTTGCCTGAGACATGACCAGCGTACGCCGTGCTGCTCGAGAAACCCAGCAGTCATTCGTTGCTTATTGTATCAGTGGCTATTTTAGAACTGTGGGAGAGAAGTCTTTAAAATTAAGTCCTCCATGACTTCAAAGGCTCTGCTGGTGTGATTAAGGGTTAGCGCACATTTAAAGCCTCCTCCTTGAACGCCATTTGCAGTGAGAACGGGGATGAGAAACCAGGCTGAAGCCCAGTCCTCTTGGGCTGATGGAGGGGACTGAAAAATAGCTCTTACTCAGCCAGAAGATATTTTGCTCTGATAGATTTCCAGCTGATTAGGCAACAGGAAAAGTTTAGTCAACACTTCATCAGAGCACCCGCTTATGTTTTGTTTAAAGGCATTACCGATAATGCGGGAGCCCCACAGTGCTGCTCGAGTCTCTCTCCACCTTGATTTCACCTGGATTTTTTGAGCGTAAGGAGAGAGCATTAGGTGATCGGCATGATGGATTGACAGGCCTCAATAAGTTGCAAAGCGGTGTGAGGTGCCAAAGAGGTACTTTGGACGATATTAAGGGCTGGACTTAATCACGGGCCAGTACATTTCCAGGTCCCACCTCTGAACAATTCTCTGGGTACGTGAAGTGGCATCAGCCCCTCCCAGGCAGGGTTGCTCTGTCCTGCACCAGATGAGGCTCTCCCAGTCCTGGCCAGGACCGGGCCCATCACAATAAGCCGTATTAATTGGAATGGGAGGTCATGAGGGTGCGGGATTGCCCTGCTTACATCTGTGCTTGGGAAGGAGAGTGAATCATCCAGCCAGGCTCCCCTGGGCACTGAGAACCCTGCCATGCCACTGCTCTCACCCCAGTTCAGGCCAAGCGCCTGACCGGGCGATCTTCATTAGGAGAGTTGTGGAGGGGGCAGGTTCCCTACAGCGCTTCCAGCATCTCCTCTTGCCCTGGGCTGGCACCAGGGAAAACAGGGAAAGGTACTTTTTCTTGGAAATTTTTTTCCAAGACAAAGATGCTGAAGTGATGCCTGTCTACTTGAATATAGACACAAGGAAAGGCTGAAGCAGAAGATCTGCCCTTCTTTATCCTTTTTGGCTTTGCCCTAGAAACCTTGTTCTCCACTTGCATTAAGAGAGTTCACATAAAGCAGGAGAGAGCCCCTAGGACTGTAGAATTAAGATTTATTTATTCAAGCCCTTATTTTTGCTGATACAGGTTATCCCATGATACTTGGTAGATGGGAGGCGAGAACCTTGGTACAGTGATGGTTGGCTCAGAGATAGGCCTCAGTGTTCATCTAGGGAAAACAAAAGCTTTTCATGTTGTGCATAAACCATCAACCCACTACTCCTCTACTCTTCTCCAAATATCGGATTCCATCAAATATCCCCATTTTTCCTCCGAGAAAGGCAGAACTTCACGCTCAGTACAGGGATGCTGCTGAAGCGTTGCTGACAACTGAGCTGGTGGCATCTCCTGAGCTTCTATGGGGCCTTCTTCCAGACATGGAAATGGGTAGGGGGGGTTGGATTTACCAGCTGCGTCCTAGGCTGAACCCAGAGTAGGCACCCAGAGCACTGGCTGGTGCCTCATCTGCTTGCTCAGGAGAAGGAGGTTCATCGCGGGGGGATGGACCGGCAGCAGTGCTGCGGGATCATCCTTATTGAGGCTTAAAGGATTAAACATTTGTGTTCCTTACAGTGGGAGGGGGCACAGTCCCTTCTTGGAGAGAAACGCTGGCAATTTATGCTGCTTGGGGAAAATGTAAATAATTACAAATTTCCATCCTACCATCCAAGAAAGACAGCATCATTTTATACATTTGTTTTGGTGCATTATAGTTATAATCACTATTCTGGAACATTACTGGAAAAGTTATTGTTCTTTCTAAAAAGTTAAGTCAGTTTAATGACTAAAAAGTTAATAAGGGTCTTGTTCTCATTATTAATTTATTATCCAATTACTTCACAAAATTGGATCTGAAAATGCAAAATGTATTTTTATGGAATAACAAGCACTACAATTAAGTTTTAAAGAGTAGACTGTTTTTAAATTCCTGTGGAGAATATTAAAACTGAATTAAAAATATTAAAAATGGAATCTGAAAGCGAACAACAGCATTAGAAAGGAATGAAAGCAAAAAAAAGGAATGAAAACAAGTTCATGAGCATGGAAACATTAACCCTTTCACCATGGCAGCTGAAAACGTTCATTGTCCCCACCTTCCCAAGGAGCTGACTCGGCTCTCTTAGCTGTCTGACTTGCCCCTTGCTCACGGTTGCCCACCTAAGGACTGTGTGACGCTGCAGAACTAAACCGACCCAGGTCTGGTTCTGATCCCACGCAGCTGTAAGTCTGAAGTGACCACTGTCATCAGTGGAGTTGCACTGGTGGAGATCTGGGTTTAGTGCATGTAGTTATTACTTTGAAATTTAATGTGCTTTACATGCATGTGCTGTTCTTCGATGCGTGCAACACATTTCTAGCTAAATGGATCCAATTCTATATACAGGCAGAACTTTGTTGTAATGCCAATCTGTGAGAAATGAAATAAAATAAACATACTGATATTTCTATGATGGAGTCAGTTCCTTTTTCCTGAAGTCACTGGGAACCGAAGTCAAGATTCTGCTGCGAGAAGCTTGGTGTCTTTTACATCTTGTCCAGCAAGACTGTGTCCCGTTGGGCTCCATCAACCACTGTATCTTTCGCAGTTGAGAGCTCTGTCATCTTGATAATCAAAGCAGAAAAAGGCAGTAAGAAACCTGATATGGGAAGCATGGTACTCAGTTTTAATAATCTGAAATCTCCCCTGCGTATCTGAGCAAATCATTTGAGAAAACTCATTTGTTAAGATTGACATCTCCCTCCTAGGAAAATTTTGTGAAAAGGCGGACTAATTTTTTCCCATCATTCGAAATTATTTGTTGAACTTCTTCATGAAGCTGCCTGCTTAATAGGCAGCTTGCAAACAGTGAATGGTCCGTAGCGAAACTCTGCATGCAACCAATGTCTGTTCATTATGTAAGTAAGGTTGGTAAAAGTGTTACAAAAATCACAAGAGAAAGCATGGCTTTTAAGATGTGAATTTTAGCTGACTGTCCATGCCCCTTGTTTGCCAGCAACATGATCAAATTTAATACTTGTTTTTCATAGTATTCAGAAAAGGAGAAAAAAGAAGGTAGTAATGTTAGAAATGGAATGCAACACACAGCTGTGAAACATTTGAAATGAAATTTGACTTTGGACTCAAATATGAGCATTTTTCTGAGACCATTCTCATAATCGGGTTTCTAAGACTTCACAAAATAGTTTGAATTAGGGGAGTTAAACTCACTGATGAGCCCGTTCATGGCCTTACATTCTTTAAATATTTGCATTGAAGGGCAAGGTGATTTATTTCTGCATATGATTATGTTTATTAAATCTTTTAATATTAATGGCAATTCATAGTCACAAAGGGGAGTACCCAGATTTGCATGTGTATAAGTTTGCAAGTCCTTTTTATTCCAATTGCATTGCTTTTACAATTAAAATGCTTTTTAGTATCATTCTATTTTCTCTCAAGTATTACTGGCACATGAATGAATGCAGAACGGCTTCTAAGCTAAATTTTAATATGATTAAGTCTGTGTCTGGCTGAAAGCTGCTTTGCCGTCTATAATATATAATAATTCTTTATTGTTTCATGCTCTGGTGGTGTAACTGTAAGTCAAAAAATATGGCCCTATCTTCTGCAGGGGCCACCAGCCCTGTGACATTGTCCGCTTGAACAAAACCTTTCCATTGGCACGCTGGTATTTCATTCTCTCAGCGTATGGGCATATGAACTTAGACATTTCCTAACAGACCAGGAGATGAAGAGTCCCAAGGAAAAAAGGACAAGGAACTCAAGGGAAAATCTTGTTCTGTGTCTCATTAGAAGTTCTTTATTACAAGGAAGCCTTGCACCCTGATTTATTAAGAACCATTGCCAGCTAATAAATTTGCAATAGCATACAATATTGTGACAGAACTAGCTATAAATAGGGTAGGTAGATTTTTTTGTACAAAATTCTGAGCTCAATCCAAAGTTGAAACATAATTTATCCATTCTCTCTACAGCTGTTTTCACATACTTCTGGTAAACTACACGAAAAATGTGCCATTCTGTGACCTTTAGCTGCTTTTCCCTGGTATTTCCTCTTGTCTCTTGGTGAAAATGGAGGCTAATGTTTTGCAGTCTGTGTTCAGAAAGACAACTTGCTCCTAGTTCCTCCTATCCTACCCTCCTCAAAAAGATTTGGTGAAATAATCATCCAAAGGAGCCTTTATGTAAGGGATCCCTGAAAGATTGTAAAAACACCACAGAAAGGATGGGGAGAACAAGAGAGGTATTAATGAAGGGTTTAAAACTCCTTTACTCACCCTGGGTGAATCCAGAAATGTCACTGTACTACTCGTCAAGGAATAACCTCAGTTTCTGGTAGTGCTAAGCACAAGTTGCTCTCCTTTACATGAACTACGCCCAGACTAGGGAGACTTGGTTACGCACTCTCAGCTTACCGAGTTTCCCATATGTTCTTGCTGAGCAGATGCCCAATATTCTCCTAGATAATTAATTCTGTGATTTGCTTTCAAAAACAATGCCACAAAACATCCCACAATCCCCCGGCATCACCCAGGAAGAAATAGCTTCAAATTATTCAACTCTTCTTGTTAGCGCTTCGTCAGCTGACTGCTGGTTGCCGCAACTCCATGAAATAGTTGTCAAAATGCTAATAAATACCTGTACCTGTAAAAACCTCTTTCCTCAGCTCTTTGTCCATCCCACTAGAAGAACAGAAGTCTGCTAGCAATGCAGGTTGTGCTGCCTTGCACACCGCCAACGGATGTGTATAGTATACAAACCTTGCTGTCTGAAAATAGTCTGGCCTGGTGAAGAAAAATAAACTTTCCATTGCTCTGAGATCCCCAGGTGCCATCTCAAGGACACGGGCCTGTTTCGCAGATTCCTGTTAGCCCTCAGTAGTGTGGTTTTCCACCCGCTGACAGTGATCGCTCAGGGCAGAGAGTGTAATTCAGCTTTACACAAACTTACTCAGACTTACACAAACCCTTCATAGCTACCACAGCCCAAGTAATTTCCTTAGAAACTTTCTTTCCCTTGGTGCTTTAAAAAACCAGTGGATTTGGGCATGTTAAAACCTTTCTTCAGCTGAGGCATCTGCCTTATCCTCAGCCTGACCATCACCTCTGTGTCAGATGATCCTGCGTAACCTACTGGACTTGCCCATTATCCTTCTCCTTTTGGTCCTTTCCCACTTCCTAAATTGATCCCCCAAAACATAACACTACAGCACCATGGCCTTCAAGGTTTTGTCTCATGACCCATTCGTACCTCCATGCTCAGAAAGGACCTCTCTCCCATCCATGACTCAAAATTTAATTGTCTGTTACTTGTTACAGCATCCCTGATGTATGGATTTTCCTCATCTCACAGCTAACTCTGAAATGCTTGGAAGGACCCTGGGCAAAATAACTGAGTCCTCAGATTGTAAGGACAGAACATCCCTAAAAAAAGTGGAAATTTTTAATGGTAACTTTAAATACATAGCAAACCTAACACTATCATAAACTTTAACAACCCACTGCAATAGCTAGTACAACCCCATCTAAAACCAAATGCAGGAAACATGCAGTTTGTTGCTGGTTTTCGTGCAGAGTCACAAGCTTCTGAAGTCTGAAGGAAAGAAATGGCTACAATGTAGTCCTTCCTGTGGTTGGTTTCTTCATCCCAAACCTTTAAATACATAGCAAACCTAACACTATCATAAACTTTAACAACCCACTGCAATAGCTAGTACAACCCCATCTAAAACCAAATGCAGGAAACATGCAGTTTGTTGCTGGTTTTCGTGCAGAGTCACAAGCTTCTGAAGTCTGAAGGAAAGAAATGGCTACAATGTAGTCCTTCCTGTGGTTGGTTTCTTCATCCCAAACCATTTTCAGAAAAAAATCCATTTCACAATAGAAATTGATCCT
>NW_009270000.1:1802189-1802784 GCF_000687185.1 Egretta garzetta | reverse complement strand
ACTTTTCCACATCCCCTGCCTGTGAACTTAGTCCTGTCCATCTGTGAGGCTGTACTGCATATTTTTTACCTTGATAATTCATTGGGAAACCTGTAGCTGGAAACAAGCACCTCAGGCCCTTCCATATCACAGTCTTTCAGGTGCTCAGCATCTCAGGGATCTCCGTTCCTGCAACAGCAGAGAGGTTTTGTGTTGCCTTGCTGTGAACTGAAGGTTGAGTAGTGTGCATCAGAGTCAAATGAATATTTGCACAAGAACTGGGATTAAGAAAGCGTAGTTTCTCCTCAGTTTCATCCTGGGATGATTGCACTGGTTGCTTGAATCCCTGTGTTTGAGCTGAAACAGTAGGACAGGTGCAAGGACAGGTTTGTTTACAGGACAACCAGGTGATCAGGCCCAGTCAGCATGGGTTTATGAAAGGCAGGTCCTGCTTGACAAAACCTGATCTCCTGCTATGACAAGGTGACCTGCTGAGTGGATGAGGGAAAGGCTGTGGTTGTTGTCTACCTGGACTTTAGTAAAGCCTTGGACATGGTCTCCTACAGCACTCTCCTAGAGAAGCTGGCAGCTCATGGCTTAGACAGGCGTATTCTTC
>NW_009270000.1:1786450-1802081 GCF_000687185.1 Egretta garzetta | reverse complement strand
TCTTTATCAATGACCTGGATGAGGGTATCGAGTGCACCCTCAGTAAGTTTGTAGATGATACCAAATTGGGCGGGAGTGTTGATCTACTCAAGTGTAGGAAGTCTCTGCAGAGGGATCTGAATAGGCTGGATTGATGGGCTGAGGCCAACTTTATGAGGTTCAACAAGGCTCAGTGCTGGGTCCTGCACTTGGGTCGCAACAACCCCATGCAACGCCTCAGGCGTGGGGAAGAGTGGCTGGAATATTGCCTGGCAGAAAAGGACCTGGAGGTGCTGGTTGACAGCCGACTGAATATGAGCCGGCTGTGTGCCCAGGTGGCCAAGAAGGCCAATAGCATCCTGGCCATCAGGACTAGGAGAATGATTGTCCCCCTGTACTTGGCACTGGTGAGTCTGCAACTCAAATACTGTGTTCAGTTTTGGGTCCCTCACTACAAGAAGGACATTGAGGTACTGGAGCATGTCAAGAGAAGGGCAATGAAGCTGGTGGAGGGTCTGGAGCACAAGTCTTGTGAGGAGCAGCTGAGGGCACTGGGGTTGTTTAGCTTTGGAGAAAAGGAGGCTGAGGGGAGACCTTATCGCTCTCTACAACTACCTGAAAGGAGGCTGTAGTGAGGTGGGTGTTGGTCTCTTCTCCCAGGTAACAAGCAGTAAGGCAAGAGGAAATGGCCTCAAGTTGCACCAGGGGAGGTTTAGATTGTATGCTAGGAAAAATGTCTTCACTGAAAGGGTTGTCAAGCAGTGGAATGGGCTGCCCAGGGAAGTGGTTGAGTTCCTCATCCCTGGAGGTATCTAAAAGATGTGTAGATGTGGTGCTTAGGGACATGGTTTAGTGGTGGACTTGGCAGTGCTAGGTTAACAGTTGCACTTGATGATCTTAAAGGTCTTTTCCAATCTGAACAATTATTCTATGATTCTAAGATGTTTCTGCTGGGAAGACCCCCTGGCTTCTAACAAGGCTGAGGTCATGGTCTCATCTCAGTGGGAACTCTAATTTGGCTGTTCACATTGCCCCTCTTTGCTCTCCTCCTTGCCATAAACTTTCTGGGAACTGAAGGTGTTAGTCATCTCTAACTTTGTTGGTCAATGGGTTCAAGATTTAAGTGGAAGGGATACAGACTATGTACAGAGCATGTGAACTTCTCTTGGAAATGAGGGTAAACTGCTTATTTTGGGCCACTTTCCTCATGCATCTTGTACATCAGTCATCCTGTGTGGTGTCTGTTAGGTGACATCTACGTTAGCAAACGGAAAGGAGCCTGGGCAGAAGTGTAGCACTGGCACATCCCTGCCTGCAGTGTTCAGCTGGTGGCATAGCCCAGGTGTGGTTTTGGCCATGATGGCTGTGCAGACAACATCCAGGCCTCATTCAGGGACATGGCCCAAGAGTGTTCCCATCAGAAGTGGTGTGGGCAAAGCCACACTTTCCTGAAATGCGGTGCAAGTGTGAGGAGCAAAAACACTTTGACTGAAAGCCCGAGCCAGATGATAGCTGTGGACCTACTTTACTGACCAGTAAAGACATAGCCTTAAGTCCTCACAGTGCTGGAGATCCAATAAAAACCCCCTCATGACTTACAGTGGAAGGACAATCCACAAACTCACAGCTAAGCTTCCGTTTGGCTTTGCGTTTCTCTTGCACCTACTAGGGGTAAAACTATTTCTGCCTCTCCTCAAGATCTGTGTGAAGTCCAATGTGAAGGACATACCTGCAAACTTCTCCCCAGACTGAGAAGCTCAGTTCCACTGTGTCCATACTGCAGAATGCTTTCTGATGCTGCATGCTTAACCACGGGGCAGCACAGAAGTAACCAGCTTATTCCTTTTGGAGAAGACTCACATCATGTCAGCTGCAGCTCCCTGCACCCCAAGTCCTTCCCCACTTTCAAGCATCACCCAAAGCTCAGCTTCTTCATTCAAGCTACCCTTTGGTCTGGAAGTTCAAACCAGGAGCAAATTCATAGCAGCAGTCAATAAAGCAGCTGAGCGCTGTCTTTTCAGAATAACTTTTGTATCAGTTTAAATAAACTCCCTGGAGGAATTCCGTCTCCACCAGTCTCACCATCAGCTCGACAGGAAATAGAAGAGAGTGTTTTCTCCCACTCACACTCTCTCTCTCATACACACATTTTAGTTTCTATAGTATTACTCAGTCCCTGATGAAACCATTTTCCCATATTGTTAGGCAGGTCCGTTTTCATCCCACAAACAATAGGGAAGGGGTATAAACACACTCTATTAATCAAATGGCTGAAATTGAGGCAAAACATCACTTAGCTCCAAACAACAAGCTATGATTCAAGAAATCTCCAGCCCAGGCTTGACCAGGACTATGCTTTTAAAGCAAGCGGAAGGCAGCGTACACTCTATTTTGCTATAAAACACCCAGGTCAGGAAGGCACTGGCTGAGCACTGTCTTTCATTAACACATTGAAGACCGTTCTTGTTCAGACAAACCGGTGAACCTGGACAGCAATCATTCCCTTCATCTGGCATCCAAATTGTTTAACCTATTGCCACTAAAAATTTAAAAATCCAATGCAGACCTCTTGTTGATCCAGGTAATGCCTCTGAGAACTCTCATCAACAGTAATGGAGGCAAAAAAGTTTGAGTTCATTGTCTGAATATCTCTTGTACACATGAATTAAATTTGCTGTAGGGAGTGATGTTTATATTCTCCCCCAGGCACAGATACCGAGGAAGTTTCAGTAGCAAAGAAGTCACATGAGATAGGAAATAAAGACCTACCAAGGGAGACTGATACACGGAGAAGGTACCCAAGGAACAAAACAAATCTTTGCCTCTTTTTAGACTTACAGAAATACTGTCAACTAAAATAGCGTTTGACTTTTACCTGTAATGTTGTTATTAATTCTCAGAAACTGAGCCAGAGTCAAAGTATTTAGTTTTAAATAAACAATTATGAAGGAATTTGTAGTCCCAATTCTGTACAACTTGGCGAAAAATAACTACTAATACCCCTGCTTTCTTGGCAGAATAGTAAGTGACTTTGAAATAGCATAGATTACTGGCCACACAGACTTAAGATGACTTTAGAGGTGCAGTTGTGGAGCAGTCAAATACCCAGCTTCGCCTTTGTCATTCTCGGAGAACACTGCTTTGCATTATCGATCGGGCATGCAATACACAAGTTGTCTTCTTTGTGCTTACAGGTTTGGTAAGCTATGGTGATGTCTGGGTGATAATTAGGAAGAACTGAGCTGGCCAGAAGGTACCTCTTCTATAGTTTCTGCGTTAATGATAACGTGGAATAAGCTGTTGATGCACACTTTGACTGGAGAGGCATTTGAGTCTCTGGGACATGACTTGAACACCCAGAAAAATATTTTGGGACTCAACTATTTCCCATTTTGACTGACTAGTAGTGATTTCCATGATTTTACTATAGTGTGTTTTATGCTGTTCTTAAGTAGAAGTGGGTTTGCCTCAACCACTCTTCGCTGAAAGCAACTGTAGCTGGAGGTGGCCCTAATAATGCAGCTTACGGAATCAAAATCTGGGTGAGGGTCTTAGAGAAGTGCAGACTGAAAAGCAGAGAAACTCCATGTGAAGAATATAAAGAACAGCCAGTGAACCTTCCAAAATGCACAGATATCAGTCAATATATTACATTCTTTGTCCTTGAGGTCCTAGCTCTTCATAGTTACCAGAGCAGACAGATGTCCGTTCTCAACAGAGATAGGACAAGCTGCTTTTAAGCGCTATTATTTTTGGCTATATGGAGCTCAGTTAATTCATTGGCAGGTTTTTATGGTAATCCAGCTAGCAGCCTCTATTTCAATGACACAACCATCCCTGAAGATTAAAAAACAGCTGCTTTGTACTGAAGCAGAGAAGAGTTGGAATGAATCACCTTATCCCTTCTTAACACAGTTAATGGATTTGAATGAATAATAGTGCTTTTTTTTCCTCTGGAATATGCTATTACCCAACTTACTACTTTTTGCTTATTCAGCATTTCCATAGTAAGAGAGGTTGGAGACATCACTAGTGCATTTCATCGAAAAATCCTCCCAGGTGGGAGTCAGTTATATGAGGTTTTACAGTAATGATGCTCCTCAACTACGTACATCTCTGTTTACACTAGTACTAAAATTGACCCTGTCTTCCTCAGCAGATGAGGGAAGGGCAAGAAAGCTTCTTACCTCTGGCTCCTTAGATGAATGCCTTGCTCTAAAGTGCACAGATGTCAGTGGAAAACTCCGATTGGTGTCAGGAGGTTTTTGCACTCTCCTGGACGGCTGAAATACAGAGGCCACACATTAAATTGACTTGGGGACTGATTGATTTTGAGACCATATCATCTTTTGTCCCTACACATACATTTCCAAAATAGACCAATATACATTTGCCTTGATCTTTCTTTTTGGAAAGACAATTTGAGTCTAAAGTCCTGATCCTGTGAGGAGATTTACTAATGCTGTCTTCTCCATCTGCAGAAAATCCTGATTTGGAAATCGTATCAAAAGATGGATGCCAAGCAATCTCTTCTCTTCAATCTGTGTCCTGCCAAAGGAGACAGGGTGAGGCATCTTCAGAGACTCTGAGGACAAGACTTCTATCTCCAAGTTTTCCTATGTTGCATGTGTTTTGGTTTAGGTGAGATTTATTTAAATATTATTGAAGAAAAGCACCTAGCTGAAAATTCTAAGGTCTCCACTAAGAAGATATTTTACATGAAATAGACTCGTAAAGTCCATGAGGATCTGTCTAGATACAAGGAGCTACCTGACACCTGGTGGTGCAGGGACAGATAGTACATTTTGAATACATAGGCATTTTTTTATTGATCCAATGGAAAGTACGCTTTCCTGTCTTCCCTTCATCCTTAAATAGGTTTTTTTACATTATTAGTCTGTGGACTTCCCCACCCCCCAACAACCATAACTTGTACTGCTCACAAATGACATTTCAGGAAACATTACATTAAATAGAGCAAAGCAGCATGGTTGTGCAATTCACTTGATTGAATGCACAAGGATAGGAAGCCAAGCCAACCCCCCTTCAGTCTGAAACCCACAGAGCAGACAGAACTCCCGCTTCATGCAGTGTCTCCAGATTCCCAGGCCTGGTTGAAAGCCTTCTTCTGATTTATGAGTAATGAGCCTGCTGGTGTTTTCTAAGAAGCGAGCTTCCAAACAGAAGTGCTGATGGGCACTGCACTGTATCATATAAGCTAGACAACACCTAGGCAGACTCTCAAAGGATGCTTTCATTGGGATGAGAAACTACATGGTGATTGAGTGCTCTCCTGTCACTGTTTTCTCTTCTCTTGCTTCGCACAGTATTTAACCTTCAGATGCTATTAAATTTAGATTTTTTTAAGTTTTTCTTTTAAAGAACTTGTCTGCAGTCACAGGACAGAAATGTGTGAAGCCTAGTGGTGAAGGTGCCAGTGAGACTGATTGATGCAGAAGTCTGCTTTTGAGGAGGGGAGCAGAGGGGGAGAGCAGATTCCTTTAGTTGTGCTTAAAAGAAACAAACTTAAAAACAAGACAAGAAAGTTGAGTGGAAGCTGATAGGTTGAATGCAAGCTCTGCCAAGATTTGAAAAGTTACAAGCTAATGTTGGTACTGCAAGTTTTCTTAAGGATTGAGGAGTCAATCAGTTTTGTACATGGAGCTCCCAGCACAGAGACAGCGTAAGTTAACAGGATATTCTAAAGTCAGGGAAGTGATTAAAAAAAATTATTTGCTATCAGTATTTCAACTGAAGAAGTAGAGAAAAAAATATCTTAAGGCATGTCTTTACCAAACCATCCTTTGCCAAAGTTCTTTCTTAATTGAACTCCAGAAGATGCCTGACCAGGTTCTGCCTATTATACTTTTATTTTTATTTCTTACACTCAGACTGAGATTTAGGTTGTGGCTCTACTACTTAGCTGCATCCTGCACTTGTATGTGTATGTGAGAATCTCTTGGCCATCTAGCAAACCTGCCTGGACACACACTTTTAGAGCTTGCTCCTGTAAAATCTGTTTGTCTCAATGGGCTTTCATGCTTGTACCTGCTTGGATGTTAAAGCAGCTCTCACAGAATCTTGCCCATCCAAAAGGAAATAAGAGACTTAAGCTTAAATGATCATCAGTCTGACTCTTAATGTGAAGTAAGTTTAAGCCAAAACCTACTTTTTGAAAGCCTTTTTGAACCTTTCTCCAGATCTTGAGTAAGACCTGAAGTACAGTTTAGTCCTATCTTTTAGAAGTAACTATAAAATGTAACAGGAAACTGCAAACAGGACTGCTTGTTATCCTTGTGGAAAAGGAAAAAAAAAAAAAGAAAATTAAAACACCAGGATTTTGGAAGAAAGGAACATCTGTGGACTAGGGAGATAAAAAAAATTACTTCCAGAACAGACATCCAGAAACTGAGATCTTCCTGGAGGCCTTCAGGGCTGTGCCTGGCCTCCTGTGAACACTCTGGGAATCTCACTCTTACTTTAACCCAAATTGCTGTGGCCAGTTTGGAGGAAGAGATGTTGGACTCCTTCTTCCCCTTCTTTATTCGGGTGAGGCTGTAGCTCTGTTGTCTGCACACTTTCTAAGTGCTCACACTTTCTGTTGCTCACCGAAGGCATGACTCACATTTCCATGGGATCACCAGAGGGCTTCTGCCAGGTTGGCTTAGTGGTGATTGGGTTTGCCTTCGGCCTCGGGAACAGAAGGACGGACAAAATTAAGACAAAGAAAATTCTTTGCCTCTTCCCATGGCCCAAGTGGCCAGACGACAAGACCTCTGGGCACACCTGCACCTCACAGGGTATCGCTGTTCAGAGACAGCCAGGTGGCTCCGACAAAGCTGAGATACCTCACTTCGGAGATACACACTGCGGAGATGCTAGCTGGTGGCCAGGATTGCTCAGGTCTGGCAGTAGAAGTGTGGTGTGGGCTGACACGTGTCAGAGCAGGCGCTGACCTGAGCTGTATTTGCAGCAATTTCAGATACCTATGCAGGGCACTGTACTTTTTGGTGCAGAGTAGTGTGCTGTCCTGAGCTGCGCCTGACCAAGCAGCACTGCAGTGGTTAACTTGAGATGTCAAAGCAGCTATGCTTTTAAGAAGAAGGAATGAATTTTTATGCTAGACTTGGGGGACAGTTCCATTTTTGCGCTGCTAATGGAATATCACGGGTGCCTTTTGGTATGCTTTATTCACAAGCTGGTCTGGAGACAATTTTTTTCTTCAAAGTATTTTTTTTAAATGAATTGTTCGTAGTTCAGATGAAGTTGTTCCTCCTCCGGGCTATACAGCGCCTCACTATGCACCAGTTACTCCCTTAATTTTCAAGCTGTGGTAGTCATTGTGTATTACTATGTTTCTAATTTATTTATCTGGGAAAGATCCACTCAGAGTCAGTGTGTTTCCTCCCTCGCTTTTCACTAGGATCCTGCTTTTTGTACAGATTACGACTGGAGTATAAAGCAGCCAAAGTGAGATGCCCACTTTTTCGAAGCACTTGTTTTCTGCTGAAAATTTGCATAGGAGAGGGGCCAAAGGAGTCACATGAAACACTGTGCTGCTGAACACACTTTTGCAGTTAGCACTTTTGCAGGAGTCCTCCATATTTAACTTCATGCTGGCTGATCCGAGTTAACCCTGGGATTTCTACCGAGTTTGATAGTCTTCATCTAACTGGTTTTGAATGTGTCTTACCTCTATTTATGCTGATCATATAGAAGTATTTTAACATCATATTTAATATCGCTTCTCACAGCCGTGTTACAAAATGTGTGTAATTTCTAATGAGGACCTACTACTGCCTGTCCTAAGACCACAGCCAGGTTTCAAACAGCTTTGTGAAATCTGCTGTGTTTCTTGCTAGCGCTAACCCAAACCCTGACTCCTTCTGAATCTTCCACCGGCTGATTAATTCTGGCAGATTTTTTTTTAAAAAGTTGTTAGGGGTTTTCTTTGTGCCCAAGCAAAGCAGCATTTCTGTGTGGAGGGGGTGACCCATGCCAGGACTCCTCATTCTCATTCCAGGAACACAATATGCCCTTTGATGTGCACTTACTCGGCAGCGCACGAGGTAAAGCTGACCGACCTCTTGTTTTGTGCATAGGAAATTTATGCACTGCCTCTGGGAGCACACAAATGACAGGACTTACATGTGTGAACCCTATTTGTGCATGAAATCAAGTGCAAATTTAGAGCAGATGGGGTTTTGACTAGTAAGTGATAGAATTTATGGCCAAGATTTAAAAAAAAAAAGAAAAAGCCAAACCTGACTTTAGTTCCCAAACATATTGTCAGGTACGCAAGGACCTGATTTGCAAAAGTGAGGAGCAACCTACAGCTCCCTTGAAATTAAACAGGATATACACAGGGTGTATACGTATATACATATGTATATACTGGATATATACAGGACATATACATGGTGCTCTTTAAAAGCAGGCTGCTTGTCTGGATGGTAGTTATGTGCCTAACTCAGTGATTTTCTTTTAAAAAGACTGAGCTGCCTCCTAATACAAGCCATTTGGCTTGATTATCTTATCAGTGAGCTGATGCTGCTTATGTGAGAGGAGGGATCAGCTGTGGAGAGAGGTGGGCACGGACACTTACCCAAAGAGAACAGTGGGGAGCCCTGAGGGGCAAAGCATGGAGGCAGTTGGAGGAAGGGACTGCCACAAGCATCACTCTCCACCTAAAAATGCTGTTGTACGTGACGTGTAGGGCTTCGTGGTTCAGGGCTGCCCATTTCCACTGTAATTTTACTCTGTACAGAGGCACAGCTTCTCTTTTCTTTTGAGACTTATCTCTGCCGGGCTTCTCTTGGCTGAGTGCTTGTTGACAGGAGCGCAATCCTCTTCCCAGCCACAAAGCAATTCTGGACTATTTATACAGACATATGTATACATATGTATATATATAACTGAACCCGCTCTACTTCCAAAACCAGAGAGGCAGACTGGTCAGTATTAAAAGCCGTGGCTGCCCCAGTCTAGATCAGTTCTTGTGTTGTACCCCTTGTGAAACCCATGGCCAACCTTTGGCGTGTGCCACTGCTGATGGTGGGGTGCAAGCACTAACGCAGCATAGCAGTATTGGTAAGAGATGTTAACCACCCTTAACTGGTGCAGCTCCCCAGCAAAGGCTCTTCAGGGCTGCAGGTTGGCTCTTTTTTTTTTTTAATTTCCTTCAACTTATTTGGTGACTCTCTCTGTAAGGTTTGGATGCAAGTGGTGTTATATCGTAAGCAATGTATGTACATAGGTCGTATTCCCAAAGCCAGTGTTTAGAGACCATGAGGAGTTTTAACTTCTCCACTCTTCCCCTTTATCTTCTGATTCCTTCCTCTCTCTCTCTCCCATCTGTTCACAACCAGGCAAGGTTCTCTGCTGCTGCCTTTCCTTGGTGGGCTCTTGCATCGTTAGCTGTCCTCCAGGACCTGCTCACAAACAGCGATGCAGCTGGCCGGGAGAGCTGGCTGTGTGAATCCCACTCCTCCCAAGTAGTTCATGATTTCACTCAAGCCTGTGGAAATGCTTCTTGGGAGAGAAAACTTCTTGGTGTGCTGGCATGTCCGTCCACTGAGGGAACCCTGTCATGGTTAAAAATCCATCATAAGGGCGGAAAAAAGACCTACTAGAACAAGGCAGTCCTGCTTGCATTGCTGACTCAAGAGCATTTGGTATGTATAAACTTAAATTGGTACATAATAAAGTCTTCATAACTGAGCGCTGTGTGAACAAATATGTTTGGTATCCCTAAAGGCCAGTTATTTCTTTGAGCTCCAATCCACCAGTCTTTTTGTTTGACTGTGGCCTCTCTCTATCAGCAAGTAAGAAGATTTAATGCTATTTTGAAACTAAATCACACATCTTAAAAACAAGCAGCCTTCTTTTTGCAGCACATAACCTGACTCCCTGTTGGAGTAAGCACTCACGGGTGTGAGCAAAGGTTTCAGAAGGTTATAGATATTGTACAAATGCTAAGGGAAAAGCAGAGTATTACTTTTTGGTTTTAGTCATTCCTTTTGTAAGTCCAGCTACCTAAGGCCACTTGAAAATCCCAGCCTGAAGGATTCACAGACATGAAACTCAAGACGTAACTAGCCAAAGTGTGATCCTGTTATCTCTGCTGCTCCTCCCTTTGCGTGTAACACCAATTTGTTATATCTTGCATTAAATTACAGCAAGTGCTTTGGGCCAAGTCTGCGTCCTACTACGCACTGCTCTAGAAGAATTCTTTGCTTTAACAAAAGCACTACTGGCACTCATAGCACTGCTATGAGTATTTTGGAAAGACCAATCACCAGAAAAAAAAAAACCTAAGCAGGCTTCTTGAGAAGGGCTTCTTGCCCTTCCCAGAACTGAAATGTGGTTTGCACCATTTTCCTGAGCACTGGGTTGACTTAATGTTATAAGTGATGCAATTTTCAGCGGTGGCTGCTAAGGCTGCTTCGCGTTCTCCTCCAGTTGCCTGCAGTGCTTGAATGAGCCCCACCATACGGAGAGCAAATTCAAGGTGAGGTGGGATGCTGCACTCTCTATAAGCCTCACAGTGTTCAAGAGGCAGTTGGGCAATGCCCTTAATAACATGCTTTAACTTGGTCAGCCCTGAATTAGTCAAGAAATTGGACCAGACGACTGTAGTAGGTCCCTTCCAGCTGAAATAGTCTAGTCTATTCTATACATGTGCAGGGAAAGCACAGCCTGCCTACACGGTGGGTGGCCTTGGCAGGAATACCCTGGTGTGGACCAGCTCCTGGTGGGAGCAGGAAGGGAAAGGGATTGGGATGGGATGGGATTGATGATGGGATTGATGGGATGGGGTGGGATTCCCTCCTCCTTTGCCAGGTAAGTATGAGGATATCTTCCTCGCTAGGACATCTGGTGGAGTAAACCTGGGGCTTCAGCGAGGGCAAAGAGTGAGCCCTCCTGCTGTGTCTCATCTCCTGCAGCATGGCCACTGCTCACAGCTCCCTACAACTGGCCCTGGGTGTGAGGAGCCAGAAGGTCTTTGGTGCCAGTGTGATTGACACCCAGTATGGTGCTGTCAGGGCAGAAACAGAGATAAGGGCGAAAGCCCTGTGTGGTCGAGTGCCAAGTACTGCCCTTGGGCCACAGTACTCTCTGTGGCTTGGGTGCAGCCATCTGCATAAACAATTCAGGCTCTCCTTTTCCAAAGAATGAAAAAATATTTCTACCTTAGTCCCACAACTTCTTGTCACTTGGCTATGGCCACTCTGGCAATCATCTGAGGAGAGGAGTCCCGTCTTACACATTACGGTGAGGGCAGAATAACTGGTGCTGCTGACACCTGCCTCTGTAGGCTGGTGAGGGTGGAGTCTGAAGGGAAAAAATTAGGCCAAACTTGCTGACCACCACCTGATTTCAGCTGGTGTGCCAAGGTGGCTCGAGGCTATTGCAAACAGAGGAACAAAGTGCTGTAAATGGCTTCCTGTCCCCCTGCCCTTTCCTCTAGACCACCATCCACAACAGCATTCAGAGATTCAGAAATCATAAGCTAAAATCAGTGGCGTAAAAACATCCTGAAACTTCAACAGAAGATCTAGCTTTTCTTTGCCGTCTGACATGTGAGCAATTTTATAGTTAAAGTTTTGTTGCTGCTCTTTACAGTCACGAGGGACAGAGTTATTTTTTGTTTTCTTCATAAAGCTGAAGTCCTCAGGTAGCCAAATCAAGTGTCTTCAAGAGCTGGAGCTTTAAGGAAAGCACCAAATATTAGGGAAGCTTGTGATAAAATTGCACGACCTGGAAGTCTCACAGAGTGTCAGCCACGGAGAGAGTTTGACTTCAAAACTGAATAAATGACAAAGGTCTACATTACCTAATGCTTATGAAAAAGTGCAATAAAATTGTGAGCCATTTCTGTTCTTTTGTTGGTGACAGAGTCCCATAGCAATTTCCGGGACTGTAAAAACATCCTAATAAATTTCCAGTGTTTCCTCAAGTTGAATGAATTGCAGAAATGCTGCTAGCCTTGAATAGGTTTAGCGTTCCCATCAACTGCTCAATAGAAAAGCCAGCTGAACCATGGTGCAGCTAGAAACGGGTTGTAAATCACGGCTACAGGCCATACGGTACGGAGGGCTATTTAACAACATCACCAACAATAGGTTTCCTTCAAGATGGAAGCAAAGCCTTGATCCGTGATGGAAAATGAATGGGTAAACCAAAGGGAAGACCGCACCCTCTCACTAGACTCAAGTGGGAGTTTAAGAAAGCCTTGGTGTGACAAGAAATAACTGTAAGGATCTGGCAGGTGTTTCTGTTGCCCCTTGTTGAATTTAGAAGCAAAACTGGAGTCTGTAATGCCGTGCATGTCTGGTGATCAGCTTTCCTGTAGGACTGGAAGTTCACTTCAACCACCCATTGTCCAGTTCCTTGCTGGAAGCAACTGACCTTGAAAATGCTGTCTTGCTGCCTTAAATGTTTGAAAATACTTGCCTTAACTGCTGTGACATAAGCCAGGGACTCCAGCAAGAGAAACAAACTGGAGCAGTAATTTATCTAACTAATCAGTAAGATTATACTGGTATCACTGGGCTGCCCAGGAGGATTGCAGTGTTTGAGACCAATTGTGGAGGCTCCTCGGGAGAGTTGTCCTTTTTGTATAAATGGTAAGAAGAAGATAAATGCTTTTTGGCAAGAACGTCACATCTTTTCAGTGTTTCCTTTCAAATGCTGTAATGACACAGGGTGGACCTTGGGAGAAGTGGTAGGTTGAGCCTTTTGCTGTTTCAGCTAAAACGGGACAATTGTGGGAGATGAGATTCCTGAGGGCGATGGGAACTGGTGGAGGAAGTCCTTCGCCGGGTAAGAGGCAGCTCTTTCCTCCGAGGCCAAAGGGGGAGCAGGAGGTACAAGGCAGGAAGCAACACCAGTGGTCCCCTGCTTTCCTGAGAGACCTGTCAGGCCCAGGTCAAGGCAGGGGGACCCGGAGGAGGAAACGTGGATGGGTTGCTGCAGGGGAATCCAGCAGGAAAATGCAGGAGGAGGGGATCACAGGTAGGGAGCTCAGCTTGCGGACCTGGAGGATGGGTGTCACGGGCAAGGAGCAGAGGGCTTGGCGTGGCTGAGGCTTTCCAGCAAGAAGGACGTGTGCCGCAGCAGCAGCTCCTGCCCAACAGAGGGGGAAGGCTGTGAGAGCAGCAGCGAGTGTGAAACCTGCTAAAACTGCACTCATCCCAAAGGGCTTTTGAAGAACCAAGAAAAAAATGAAAAACAAAAAGTGGCCAAGGTATTTCGTGGGGTGAGTGTGCGTGTCCGTGCAGCCCACTCGCTTCATTTGCCCATCTCCCGTGCACTCCCCACTAGGTGCCAGTATAGGAGCACATCACTGCATGTACCCACCCGGGAGGGAGAATCAGGCAGTGAATTTAAGACTTTGCAAATACATATATGTCTGTGTGTATATATATATATATATATATATAATATATATATATGCGCATGTATAGTGTTCTCAGTTTACACTTAATTCTGAATATACACTATACAATACTCATGGGGTCACCAGTAGTGTCTAAAGGCATACCCATCGGCAATATTGCTATTAAATTGTTAGGTGCAGCAGGACACAGGGCACCAGCCTGCCATAGCCTTCGGGTGGTACCCACTGCTCCCCAGGCACTGTGAGCCCCAAATGGCCTGGCATGGGCAGATCCTGCCCAGTCCTGTCCAGCTGGAAAACAACCACGTTGCCCACTGGTACTTGCTGCTGGAAGAATATTTAATTATTAAATCATGGGTTTTATCAGAAAACAATGAAGAGGTTTGGGGTCTTTTTCTAAAATCCACCTGGCAACAGGCATAGGAAAACTCCTACTGAGTATAAATAATTTTATAAATTGCTTCTGCACTTTACTGTAAGTGCATTTGCAGTATAAAGCAAGATGACGCTCGGGATGGGGGATGCCTGGGGGGTACCAGACTGATCCTCAGAACTGAGCTGCGGAGGCACAAAACACCTGCGTTTCGGGTACTTCGCAAGTCTTTCTGGAAGCAAACTATCGCTGCATATTCTGTACATCACCTCTGCATGTTCTCTGCACTGCAGATTTAGAGATAAAATTAAGGGAATGAACAGTGAATAAAGTAATATGCAGGACAATACTCTGTTACAGACCACCATGGGAACAAAGAGTTTGACAAGGCTGTGATGCCTGTCAAGTCTTAAATCTTTCTGAAAAGAGGTTAAGTCTCTTGTCTTGGTTTCTCTGTTACCTGTGCCAAAATAAATAGAATGTGCTCAACTGAAGAAAACAAATACTTGAGAATAACGAAAAATCAATAGTACCCTTGTTATTCAGTAGCAGGTATACAGATCTGATCTGACAGACTGCATTGAAAGTGTAAACTGAATGCTCGCACACATGTATTAGTAATGTCAAGATGAAATGTTAGCTTAAGTCTTATCAATTTGGTTTATAGGACAGGGAGGAATTACTGACATATATTTTACCTGCAAAGGCCCCCATTTTGGAAAGGGTGGCCCTCAATACAGTGTGTATTTGGGTGTGTTTAAAAATGTTTGGATTTCAGGTACCCTTCTCCATTACCATGAAGGTTTTAGTACGTCCCCAACCTGTCCACCTCCCTAGTTATGAAGAGTAACTAGCAGCAAACCTATTTGCATGGAGAAAGTTAAAGGAGTCTTTCATTCTTGGCCTGATATCATTATTCCCATGGGCAGAAGACAAAGAAATATACGGCTAAGGAACAATTTCACATAAAAAAAATACATCCCTTTGTCCAAAAGCCCTGCGATGTGTCACGCTGTTATGGAGCGCGTACAGGAACTGCCTCTGCCCTTTTGTACAGAGCTGGCCTTTAGGCTCCATGCAGTCTGCAGCCACCGGCCCCGCTCATCTTAGGGAACTATGAATTTAAAGAGATTCCCAGCTTTCATTTTCCTAATATGTGTAGTCCTTTTCCATGGCAAATGGAAATACCTTAGGGAAAGTAATTTTATTTTCTTTTGCTAGAATAAAAAAAAAAAAAAAAGTAAAATGCAGTCTTCCACGGCTACAACATGGGCAAGGAAGGATGTAATGACAGAGGGATGGAGAGCAGTCTGATCTGCCCTCCAGCAGCCCAGGAGGCCTCCAGCAGTGGTCAGTACAAGATGCTTTGGGGGAAAGTACAAGATGAACACATTTTTACTGCTCCACTGTTTAAACTGAGAAAACAGCTTGCAGGACTGCAAATATTACAGGAGGAATCTGTCCTATTATTTTTGGAGCAGCATCCTCTCTGAAGTGTGTAAGTCATGAGAACAGAATGAATCCAGTGATGAGTATTTTCAGCAACGAAAAAAAAAAGAGTCACCAGGAGATTTGGTTCAGGGGGAGTCACAAGAAGGGACAGGACCTTATTTTTGAGAGTGTAGGTTGTGTCCTGCACTCTCTTCTGGCAGCTGGTCATGGCAGAGGCTGGGTTGTCACCTGGGAAGAGGTTGTGCAGTATGGTGTGCCAATGGAGAGAAAGCCAGAGAGACTTGAATGCATCATCTGCAATTCCAAGATGCTCCTCTGGGGTGTCCAAAATGACCTTGTGGAGCAGACATTTTTGCTGTGGGACACAGAGCTGACGAGAGTCTGGGTGCAGCGAGGGGTGGTGTTGGCGAGGGGTAAGAGCTCTC
>NW_009270000.1:1774125-1786434 GCF_000687185.1 Egretta garzetta | reverse complement strand
GAACATGGAAATGGCTTTGCCATCTCTTGGCATTGCACAGGGCAGCTCTTCTCCTGTGTCTCCAGGAAGGGTGGCCCAGGCCCACTGGTGCTCTGGTCATCTCAGAGCCAGCACTGGCAAAACTTCAGAGAGCCCTGGCTTACCTGGGAAGGTGCAGATGACAGGTATGCACATTGCGTAAATGCAGACACTTCATTTAGCTGGCTAATTTAGGAGGAATGCTGTCCCTGGTTAAGGAGGGCTTGTCTCCTAAGGTTTCCTATCTCATCACATTGGGGATTTAAATTCTGTGGACGCTCCCTCTCCTGAGTACTCAGGGAGCATAAGGAGTGTCACCATCACCAATATCTCTTCTTCCAGATCTCCGTCAAAGTGAGGGCTCACAGGGCATGCTTCCCATCTTATAAACAGTGCAGGGAAGTTTCTGAACTTTTTGTAATCAGGGTTACCTGATTTGGAGCCCTTTGCCTTTGTTTCACTGAAGCTTAGCAAACTACTATTCTTACTTGTAGCAGTTATTTCCCAGTGGAGCATTGTTTTGAGTGCCAGGGAACCGTCCTGCTTGCAAAGAGGATGACTAGGTTATTGGAGTCTATAGGACTCTCCAGCCTCTCTTAGTGGAAACAAAACGTGCCGTGGGTGCAGCTTAGCTCAAGGTACCTATAGCTAGCTGAAGATGCATGGAAGCACCTCCGTGAGATGTGAATACTAACGCTACCATATCTGTTGCTGTTTATAACGAAGAGCATTGCCTTTGCCACTTTTTCCATCTCCTTTGGTGTTTCTTGCCCTCCTTGGGAACGCGCTCTGCTCTTTGTGGCTGACTCAATTCTGCGCTCCTGTGGTGGGCCAGGCACAGGCCTCTCCCTCTAATCCACTTTTGGGAAATGACATTACCCTTTGTGTGTGTGTGTGCGAACACCCTACCCTGGGATTTTCATAGAATAGAAAACGGGCTAAATCAATTACAGCAACACAAACTGCAATTGGTTTTGCATGAATCTATTCGCAAGATAAGAATTATCTTCACTCCTCCCCCGTGAACAATAACTGACAACATTACACCCCTTCTCAAATGCTTTTTGATAGGTTAATGGGCCCATTTAGAGAGCATATAATTGCAGCAGTTTGGGTTCAAGAGCTGATGTGATGGATTACGTCCCTCTTGATGCTTGGGGTTGGGATACAATACAGAGAGACGGCCTGGACCCTCTGGTGCCAGAGGGCTTAACACGGTATTGACAGGGCTGTGCATATTAAATCCAGATCAACCTTCTGAATGAACACAGGCACATCTGAACTTGCAAGGCTGGAAATCTCCTTCCACAGTCTTAAAGGAGTTATTTTTAGTAAAGGTTGTTGAAAAAAAGAAAGAAAAAAAGCTCATACCCCTACTTACTGCTGAGATATGAGCTGAAGGAAACTCTCCTGTCAGATCTGTTTCTTTTTCCTTTTTTTTTTTTTTTAAATTTCTTTTAAATTTATGGGATCTGACAAACCAGTCTGGAGGGTGCCAAGTCCAAAGGAGTCTAGAGGTATTCCTCAATGTCGGGTGATAGCTGCTGATTAGTTTGGCAGAAATGGTTTCCCGATGCGCTGCAAATGAGAATTAACAAACTCTGGGGCTGTCTTGAAAAAAAAAATAATAAATGCAGCAGAGGTTCACGCCAGGCAGCGCCACTCTCCCAGGCTCAGCCTCGGTAACGCTGCTGGGCAGCTCTGCGCTTGCTGACTCTCCCCTTTGGAATGAGCCAGGCTTTGCCCAGAGCCAGGTACGAAGCAACACAAGGTGGGGTGGGCAATGCTTTCTCCTTGCACGGTTGCCAATTTCCAAAGAAATTAACTTTTTTCCTCTCTATTAGCTGTAAACTGTGATTTTAAAATGCACTGTGAAGTTAAAAGCAATTGAAAGCACATAAATGAGAGAGTACCTAAGACGGTCTTTCATCTCGCAAGCCCACAAGGCACTGAGCACGTTTGTCATTTAGAGACCTGATACCACATCCTACTGCTCCTGGTACAAAGCTCCCCCAGCCTGTCAGCAAATTTTTCATTCCTGCCTGACCCCTTCCTATGTGGCCCTTTATGAACACACCAGAGAGCTTGATGCAAGTCCAGCTTATGTTAAGGGAATTGTTTTGAAGGTTTTCTGATAGGTGTTGAGTGATATTTTCTCATTTCATTAATTCACCAGACTTGCTTGTCTTTTTGTAGTGAAGAGACTCCCCCTGGAACCAAGTTTGTTTTCTAATGACACGCTTCCCCATTGAAAAAAAAGTCTTGATTCAGAGAGCCTGAAGCATTTTGCAGACATGTGTCCATTTCAATAACTATTTTGTCAAGAGTACAGCTCATGTCTTCCTTAGGGCTCTCTCCTAGGAGTTCACAGAAACAGGTTCAAGACCTCAAGAAACCTGGTGCAGGTAAAGGTTTTGGAATATGGAATTTGGAATATCACATCCCACTCCGGTTCCCTTGACTCTCAGCAGGTTTGAGGTAGACGATGTCTCTTGGCACATCTTCAAAGCCCTCCTTGTATTCTATGCCAGAAGTCCAAATTTCAGAACTTCAGAATTATTTGTAAAATTAAGTCAGTGTTTTTCAGTTATGCCTAATGTGTATCATTAAGTATTGAGATGGAAAATGTGCTGGGGCCTTGCAGTGTATTAGCCCAAACCATGATGCTATTCATGACTCATGATTTTTTTGTATCAAATATACAGAAGTGTTTTAGGAGGAAAGAAAGGTCAGTTTCAGGAAGGGGAAAACACTGAGACCAGTTATTTCTGAGCTACGAAAACAAAATTGTCAACAATTTCCCTGAAAATTTATTTTCAGGAGCTATGAATCAGTTTTCCAGTAGAAACATATAAAATAGTACAAGACAATGCTCCCCCTGCCTCCTAGTTTCCTTTAATGTGGGTTGTTTGAATCCCTGTTTGCCTAGTGGGACTTTCCAGCTTACAAAATCCTGGAGAGTACGTACCAGAGGGAGCCATGCCACTTCTTGCTCTCTAGTATTTCTGTAAGTAGTCAAAAGAAGGAAATTCTGAAAACATTTATGAAAAGTTTTGTTTCAGTTCTGTACGGTCCTTTTCCATCCAGACCTTCCAGACCTGTTAACACAGGTGTTACCCTTCTCTCTAACCTGTTCTGCTGCTGCTTGTGATGTCCAAAGTCACACTTCAAGAAATTCATCATACTGCAGGTGCCAGCTGTGTGAACTCGGACAGTGCAAAGGTTTGTTTGGCTATTTGCACTGACATTAAGGGATGCAATTCCTCTTTGGAGGACATGGGAAATGGTCCTCTGCAATGGAGGGGCCTCGATCTTGCTCAGATGCAGTAAGATAGTCTTACCTGCTGTTTGGTTTGAAGAAATAATATATTCCTTGTTACCTGTAGCCAGTAATAGGCAGTAATGTCTCCTACTGTGGCTTAATGGTTCAGATCTGCAAGATATGTATGCTTGAGTTTTATGTATCAAAACAACACTCTCCTTAACATGTCCCTGGGTGACTCTGCACCTTGTGGTGTGGGACATGTGAGGCTATTCTCATGGGTGAAGCACTCTATGGTATACATCTAATTAAAAATCAACTTTTGGGATAAAGACTGCCTTGCTTTCCATGTTAAGGTGGAAGCAGTCAAGAGAACCTGCTACTCATTGGTACTGTGCCATCCCCCCCTCCAGGTTCTTGCAGTAGCTCTACTGTGTGCTACTGAAAGCTAAGGTTGTCACCTGAAAGCTTGGCTGATAGTACACTGCTTCTCTTTTGCAGAGTTGTGAAGTTTGAAGGGATTTCGAATGCTCCATTGTCGACAGATGTTGTCTAACTTGAGAGATCTGCAATGCCTGATACCTTACGCTCTCCCAGCAGTCTCTTCTCATTGTCACTTTCCTACCTCATGCCCATTTTGAATCCTCTTGGTTACAGATTACACCCGTTGTTTGTATATAATAAAGTAATATGGTATTCCCTTCCTCTTTGCAGCTTCCTTTTTTAAGTATGCATTTGAAGATTGTTGCCCTTTTGTCTCTCCTCCCTGACCTTCTTTCCCCACCTCAGTTCATGCAGCTTTCCTTCGCTGATTGATGTTTTCAGGATCTCTGACTGTTCTTGTTCCTGCACTCTCCGGAGTCATTCCACATTTTTCTTGTGGAAAGTGTAACAACCAAAACTCAACATACTATTCCTGGCAAGCCCTTCCTATGTCTTTCAGGCTACAATTCTCTTTATATATCACAGAGTGGTACTTGGACTTTTTTATGATAGGCCTGCCCCTTAGTGTCCCAAGTTTGTTAGGTGGCTAGGGTAATTATTTTAAACGTATAGTATTTATTTCCTAGCTTGGATGTTACTAAATACCTAGCATCCAGTTTCAGTTCTGGTAACCATAAGCTGACAGGACATGCTTGCTAGCTCTTTGATTCTGTATCTAAAGAAAGCAGGGGTGATAAAGGGCCATTGCTCTGGAGATTTTAGTATTTGTTGAGTTAAACATTGCTGAGCAGTCTAGCACCCCCACCCTCGTCATGAATGAATCTGGAAGGAATGAGTTTGAAGTCTTGCTCCAGTTGACTATAAACCTTTATTATATGTGGGATGTTCCTTGTGGAGAGGGGGAGGCAGTTGCCTCCCAGACGAAATAAGCAGAATTCATCAGCTTACTCACCGCCCCACCGAGCAGGGCGTGATGGGAGTAATTCAGGGTGCCTGGCACCTGCTGGAGCAGGGAGGCTGGCTGGCAACCATAAACCCGCAATCAACCTTGATGACTGCCCTCAGTGCAGACTGTAAATAACAAAGGCATTTATTTTATTTTTTTCTGTGGGGATGGGAACAGTAGTGAGCGTAAACAGAAGGAATTAAAACCACCATCTTGCTCCAAACAGGTGGTGGCATGTCCTTGGCTGTCGCCACTGCCGGTCTTTTCTGAGCTTTTTGTAACAATTTGTACTCAAGGAAAGTTGGCTTATGTCTTCTCCCCTTACTTTGTCCGCAGTGCAAGAAGCAATGGGCATATGATAAAGTCTTTAAAGGAAAAAAAACCGCAGAAAATTGCAGAGACTGAGGATGACCCCTTAAATGCTGTTGACTGTGTAAGACCACCTCTTGCTCCCTCCTCCTTCCCTCTTTCTCCATTTCTATCCCCCTTTCATGACTATATCAAGGGATACAACCATGGATCTCTTCAACTGTATTGAAATTTTACTTTACCTTTAACTTCATTTTTATCACAAGTTCTTGTAACCGGTGCTTTGTTCCCGGTACAACCCATTAGCCATGATGTCTTTTTGTCAGCCACAAGGGATGTGTACTTGACCTATAGGCAAATAATCCTCAGTCAGGTTGTTACTGACTACAAAATGTGTTCACCAGAGAAGTCACGCATGCAATGACATCGCTGCAGGTGGAAACTCCTGGTTCTTACAGAAATTACTGGAGTCCCACAGCTGAAAAAAAGAGGGCAAGAGGGACGACAACTGTGTTGCTGCGACCTAGTGACTTGTCTTGTGAGAAATTTGGTCACCCAGCTGTACTGGGCTGAATCCCCTCATCTTTTCTGAACTTGGAAAGTAAGTTGAGTTGTCCTTTTCAGTCACTGCATGGACAGTAATTAGAAATCCCAGCTAAGGAGTCAAGGTCACCAACTCTGGAAGTGCTGGACCATGGAAACCCAGGGGCTGCAGGCTCAGACTCCATCGGCTCTATGAATGAGTACTGGAAGTTTGAAACTGTTTGTGTGCTTTATTTTTCAAAGCTGATATTCTGGAACAATTCCAACACTGAGTTCGATTCAAAGCCATTGGATGGACAAAGGAGGAGACCCTTTATCTCTGAGGTTGTTAATTTTATTTTATACGCGGTACGTTGTTTCTCAGTGGACAGTCACAGAACTGTAAATCATCACATAAAACTGTCCAGGTCCTAAGAGGAATACCTGACAGCTAAATGACATATGAGATGGAGAGAACAGTGCCTGAGGGCAGAAAACTAAGCTTTCGATTAACTGGGGTTGCTTTCCCTCGATTAGATTTTGAAGAGCTGTGATTTGTATCCCTCTGCTTACTTGCCTGGGTGGGACCAGCCCTGCACTGCAAACTCAGCTCTTCAGGTTAAATGTTCTTGCTCCTATAGCATTTGGAATTTGTACTGTAGAATGCAGTAAAAGATGTGATTCATGTTATAATTAAAAAACCCAAACAAACAACAAGGAAATTATATAAAATGTGACTGTTTGCAGTGGTAGAATTCATGTTTACAAGTACTTTTACACAGAAGTTTTTATCCTCCCATAAAAGAGAGGTGTTAGTTGGGTGTACAATGAACTCTCAAATTATCCATGAGCAGTTTATCCAGGTTGTGGATTAACTGTGCCGCAGAGGCCCTGACACTTTGCTGGCACTGTGCAGGAGGGTCCCTCTGTATTCATGTGCTCAAGCACAGTGTTCCAGGATTGAGTCCAAAGCTTTAGCAAACTCTGTGTGGCAACACCCAAGTGTGCCTCGGCTCCAGAAAAATTTATCCTTGTGGTTGCAGCGTTGCAAACATACCTTGGGTTGCACATTAGCTAATACACCCTCTTGGAGCCGAGTGCAGAAATACCTAAGGGATTGTGCAAACAGCAGGTTGTATCTGGCAAAGCCAGGGCTGAATTAGAGCTAATAAGTCTGGCTAAACTTAAGTTGACTCTATCTGGAGTCAATCACTAAGTTGACCAGTCTTCACTTTCAATATATGCAATGTGCTAAAAGATATACAGGCTGCGTCTAAACTGTGTTCTTGGGAGTGAGCTTCCAGCTCGGAATGCTTCCTAGAGGTTGTCCCAAGCACCTATTGAGTTGAAACTTGGAAGTGGAGCAGTCCCATTCTCCCTCTTTTCTCTTTTGCAGGAGAATGGCCCTGCTCCTCAGGTGAGGTCCAGTAACTACTCAGAATGCTAACGTTGCTTTGCCTGTGACACCACAGTGATTAAAACTATGCTAGATACACAGTGGATGACATGGTGCTTTTGAAGCGTGCTTGTCATGCAGACATAGTTTTCTGGAAACGACCATCTAGCGCAAGTGTCATCCATTCTGCTAGCACAATCCAGCATAGACAACTATGAAGTCCATGATATTGGGGAAGTCCACGAGTACAGGAGGATTTGACCCAGCAGTTTGCTAAAGCTAAAAACATTTATGTTTATCTAACTGCCTTAACTTAGCACTTTTCCACCTTTTCTGCTTAAATTCCCCATCTTTATAGAATCATAGAATCATAGAATGTTTAGGGTTGGAAGGGACCACTAGTGGTCATCTAGTCCAACCCCCCTGCAGTGAGCAGGGACACTGCTAACTAGATCAGATTGCTCAGAGCCCCATCCAACCTGGCCTTGAATGTTTCCAGGGATGGGGCCTCCACTACCTCTCTGGGCAACCTGTTCCAGTGTTTTACCACTCTCATTGTAAAAAATTTCTTCCTTACCTCTAGCCTGAACCTACCCTGTTCTAGTTTAAAACCATTTCCCCTTGTCCTAACACAGCTGGCCCTACTAAAAAGACGTTCCCCATCTTTCCTATAGGCCCCCTTTAGGTACTGGAAGGCCGCAATCAGGTCTCCCCGTAGCCTTCTTGCACCCACAGAAAACAAGCCCCACTCTCTCAGCCTGTCCTCATAGGAGAGGTGCTCCAGCCCTCGGATCATTTTTGTAGCCCTCCTCTGGACCCGTTCCAACAGTTCCATGTCCTTCTTGTGCTGAGGGCTCGATGGTAATGAAGGAAGTGAATATGTCATAAAAGCATCAGAGGGGAAAAAGCCATAGATGAGTCACTGAAAATATTGATAAGATCACAGATATGGAGCTGATCCATAGCTTCCAGCCTTCCTGTTTTTCTGTGCCCACTCCTCTTGCAGCTTCTCAGGCCCAGCTATGCCCCTCCTCAGTCCCCCTCAGAGGGGGACCAGAGGGATTTCTTCACCTCCCTGTAGCGAGGACATATGCCAGAGTTGCAGGGTCCCTTCCTCACCATGCCAGGATGTCACAAAGTCTTTAGCACCTACAGCAACCCCTGACAATCCTCAGAGCTACTTATAGCAGCAACCAAAATGTCTTATCACACCCCTGTCTCGGTGACAAATTAAAACTGCAATTTGATTATTAACATCTTTCCAAATAAAGGGCTGGATCTTGCTTCCCCTGACGCTGATTGCAAAACTGGACTTGACTTCAGTGGAAGCAGATCTGGCCTCAGGGTATATTTAGAGAAAGTAAGTAGCAACTATTTCCCCAGTGTTTGTTTTATGTTTCAGGTTGAGGCATTTGCAAGTGTGGTTTCTGCTGGACTTTGTATAGCTGGGGTTGTGACTAACAATAATAACAGGCGAAGCTGTGACTTTGCCCCAGCCCCGGAACAAGAGGCCGCCCTGTCCCCAGAGTCATGCAGAAGGCACACAGTGACTCACGCCCTTGTAATCCCTCTGCTGGGTTTCCCCTCACTTCGCAGGAAAGGAACTTTTTTTCCCCTTCTCTACTTGGTGCTGTACATGGCCCCAGCCACGCTGGTCCCATAGCCATGAAGTGTGCCAAGAGTGTGACTGTGCTGAAACCCACAGGTCAGAGCGTTTAGCACCATAGGGAAGGTAAGCACTGGTATTTAGCAGGACACCAGGCTCCATTTTATTCTGCCTGAAGCATGAACAAAACATGCTTCATGGTGGAAGGCAGCACATTGGGGTAAGGGCACCATCCTGTCACATCCCCCGGCACGGGTCCCCACAAAACACATAGCCTGAGCAATGACTTCAAGGCGCGCCATGGTTTCCATGTGCTGCCTTAGCTTCCATGTGACGGCGCAAGTTCTGTACATTGGTCAACTGACTACACAAGGTGTCACTGGGCCCTTCTTCTGCGGCAGTCTCACACATCAGCTTTATTTGTTCATTAATTAAGCAACCTCCTTCCTTGCAGAAGTACCATCCTCAGGTGATGCTGTCCAACAGATCCTAGCACATGCATGTGTTCGTTTCTTGTGAGTTTATGGCTCTGCAGCATTCACGCAGGGGTAATCTGGAGATTATCTCTGTGGTGAGAGGCTTGGAAAACTCCTGGATATTTTGAAAGCTTCTTGTCAAGGCAGCCTGCCTGTGTCATTCCTCATGTCATGTTCAGAGCACCTGAATTTAGTTATGGTTGTCTGGACAACAGATAAAATGGAGTTTCCTGGACATCGCTTTCCTCCAAGCAAGGAGATGGCAGTGGAGCTTCCCCTTCTTTCATACTTCCACTGCTCATCAGCTCCACTTTTGTCTCTGATGGATTGATATTTAGGGAACTGCCTTTGCCAGAGATTCTTCCCAAAGCTCTGGAACCTCTGTGCTAATGGATAGCTAGATTGGGGAGGGCACCTGTATTTTGCTCACACTGAAGTTGCATGTTTTCTTACCAAAATGTATGTGGGCTCATCAAGTGACACAGTCTCAAAGGGCCAGGCACACACAGGTCTTTCATCAGGCAAACCCATGTTTCAAGATGGCACAGCACTTTGGGGAGATCAGCTTCTCTCACAACTGAAGACTAATCAGGATTGGAGCCAAATCTAAACAAGGAAAATGTGGCTTTTTAGGAAATGTTCAGCTGTGGTCCTGAGATAAAAATTTTGACTGTTTTGACCATTTTTGTTTAGCATCTTAGAATTCTTGCTTATATTAAGCTCTCATCAATGCATGATTCAGAAATTATGCCTCTCCTGTTGCTGGTCAGCTAGGAAACATAACCTGTTGGACAGAAGATATCCGCGTATACCTGAGGTAGCTACACAGCCCTGAAACTGCAGTGCACTTTGACACCTGCATGTAAGAAGTAAAAGCATCCCTTAAGCAGCTAGCAAACCCCTCACTGCCTACTTACTTATCTGCTCTCCAGATCCGAGTGAGCAAAACTACCTGGGGCAACCCTACTCTTTACCTCTCCGGCTAGGTATACGCGTGGCTCATGTATTGGTGGTCTGTGTTCCAGCTCAGCAGTGGGTACCCAGTGATTATGGTTTCAGTACGAAAGGTTCACCCGTTAGCACAGGCCATGGTCATCTGTCTTCAGCCATGCCACCAATGTACAAATGCACTGTCCCCATCCTTCATGCCCGTTGCTGGCTCCCACACAGCTTCAGCTCAGTCTCTGAAACACAGCTTGCTTGCTGAATGCACTCTTAAAGCAAGGGCTTACTTCAATCTTCTCTCCAAAAAAGTTAACAATTGGCATATTAGGGAAATTACCTATCATCTAAATCCCTAGGACTAACTCAGTGCAGTCCTTAAACATCACTTACGTGGGAATTGACTGGGGGACTGGTCTTGTGCTGGCACCCTGAGTAGGTGTAGGCTTTTTTTCCAACCAAAAATATTGACTATGTAGCCTCTCAGAACTGGGATTAGATTGCAAGTAAAAAAATTCCCAAGGTTTGTGTTTAACTCTCACAGGAAGCCAATGGTGCTACGTACTTAAATCAATTTGGAGTAAAAAAAATATGTCCCAAATAAATGTCCCCAAAGCCCACAAATTCCAAGTGACTTTGTGTGAAACTGTTTCACTGTCCAGGCATCCTTGGCTGCCCGTTTCGCTCTCAGACCGCATCTTCCTCCGGTGCAAGAACCACCCTGCGGTCCCCGCTGCCTGAGGGGAGCTGGGGGGACGGCTCTGGCGGGGGGAACGATGGAGGGGCTGCAGCTCTACAGCAGCGCCGGAGAGCCGCCCCGGCTCTGCTGCTGAGGGCAGTGTTGGCTCGCAGCACATGTTATCTTCTTTTGGAGCTCCTTCTCCCAGTACATAAACAAATTTGTTTTTGTTTAAAGACTTTCCCACACGAGTGTCTGCCAAGTTCAGAGGACTGCTCTTTGAGATTGATCTTGAATTTTTTGGAACGGGAGATGAGATTATATAATAAATTCAGTTAGTCTCAGGGAGGCAGTTGGGAGATGCTGTTTCAGGCTGCAACGTAACAGCCAAAGGGATTAAGAAAAATGAAAGAATCCACGGAGTGTAAGCAGGGAAGGAATTCAATTTTCAATTTAGTAAGTCTGATTTGGAAACAGATTCACAGGGGCATCATCTACATGGCAGAGGATGGATGAAACATTCTCAAAACAGTAAACCTGAATAGATTAATTTCTCTTAGAATAACCAGCATGCCTTTCTTTAATACACAGCTTGTTGTACGTCTTGTTGTGTGTCTATGATACAGTGGTTTTTACATAATAGTCGACCAGTGTTTTAGAGAATTATCACTGGTCTTATTGCTGTGACCATGCTGAAATTCCTGTTGTTTGCCAAGTAGCTAAGGCATTCTGATACTTGTTGCCCGGTTCAGGTCTTGCTCTTCTAAATAATCAAAACCCCCAAATGTAATGCTTAGAAATAGAAATGCAAGAGAGAGATTCCTTTGTCCTGTTGAAAATTTTCTATTTCCACATGGTGCAGGACTTTTTCAATTTTAGCTCAGTAATGCAAAATTTTCAGAGAAATTGAAGTTTAAAAGCCCTGTGCAGCCAAGGAGCTGGCCTGGCACTGGGACCGCACGGAGGCAGGCAGGCTGCGTGGCGGCCGGGCTGGCCGCCCACCGTGGGTGCTCTCGGCAGTTTGGGTGGAATCCATCCAGTTGGCCGAACTAGCGTTTTCTCATGAAAACGCTGCTGGCGGTAAGAGGGAAACAGGAGGGAGAGCTGTCAGAGCAGCATCCCTGAAAGAGAGGGGGCTGCTCACTCACCCACATCTCTAACCCTCCTGAGTAATGTCTCTGATGGCCAGTGAGGGTAGGTATTGCTCTGCAGTGGGAGAAACTCTGACAACGTGTACAGACAATACCCAAACCGCAACATTTCTTGGGTATCCTCCCATCTCCTTCATGCTGCCTTAGTGTTTCTCCCAGAACTGGTTCATCCTCTCCTCTGTAAGCGCACAGAGAATTAGTACAGCAGCAGTAGTGGTGGGAGGGGGTTTCGGTCTTAGGAAATAGTCCTCTATAAATAAATATGATAAAAAAATGTAATAATAATTATGGTACCATCTAAGAGGCCCACAGGAAAATAAATTCATCTTATATTTTGAGAATTTAATAAACTGTATTTGTGCGCTGAACATGGAACTGCATCAGTTTTACAGTTGCCTCGCAGTTATTTCTTAAAATAGCACTTGATTCGGACTACAGAAACTGTAGAGACTCTTGGGAGATAAGAAATCTTCAAAAAACAATTTACAGACCATATAACAAGTGGTCTTTGTTGAATGTGTGGCTCAAGATTTGAGAGAGATAATCTCAAGTTTTCTC
>NW_009270000.1:1764505-1774096 GCF_000687185.1 Egretta garzetta | reverse complement strand
TGTCATTTATGTAAGGTCTTCAATTCATACTGCTGGTACAGGCCAGAAAGTGTTCAGAGCATGTTTCTTTAATTATTTAACTTTTTTCCATTAGATTTTAAATTTACCATATAAACTTAAAAAAAAGCAGCTGTATTCTGGAAGATAAAAATGAAGACATGTTCATTATATGAAACTCCCATTTACTGTGGTTTCCCTTAGTGGGACAAGAGGTTTGATGTGAATGTGACAGTGACATCTGCCCTTTTTATTTAAAAAAAAAAAAAAAAAAAAAAAAAGACATTTATTGTGCAAGGTGGATGGAAAGGTGTTTGATGTTTTCTGGCACCAGGTATCCTAATAGTGACGAGACGACTGGAGAGGCAGGAAGCAGGGAGGAAGGACAAGGCAGGCAATCCACCTGAGAAGAGGATGCCAAAGTCCATGCCATCTCTGTAGCCAATTGTCTCTCCTCAGACCTCCTTTCCCCCAGAGTCATGCTGGGTCTCACGTCTTCCATGGCTAAATATCCCAACTTCAGAACATGCCAGCTGCCTTCAGCTCTGGTATCTGAGGACTTACTGAATGGTAAAGAAACTTTACATCCTGCTTCAAGCATCTGCAGTCCCATCCGTAGGTCAGGAGTTTTCAGCCACTCCACCTGCCTCTCCTGACCCACCACTGGGCTCCCACTGAGGCAATGGTGTTTGCTGCCCAGGCTGGGCACATGGCAGAGCCTGTCATACCCTGTGGATGCTGCCACAGGATGGGTCCAAGTCCTCATGCTCCTGCTGATCTTCATCCCCTTGCCTGCAGACGACCCACCACTGGGCTCAGACACACCGTTCCTCAGGTAGGGACACCTTCTCCTCACATCTGAAAGCAAAAAAGGCTCCTGGGAAACCTCAGAGAATTTGTACACTTACATCCCTTAGGATGTGGGGTTGATTACTCAGGAGGTGGTTTTTACTTTCTTCTGAGTCAGGGCTGAACAAATAACTGGTTTGGCCCATCGTTAGTAGCAACTGTGGTGCTCGGGTGCTGCCTTTCGTATGAGCCTTAAATTGGAGGTCCTGACTGTGTTTTCTCAGGCAAATCCTGAGAAACTTGTCGAGCAGCAAATGCAGCCAGCCACTCTTAGCTTCCACAGCTTTGCTTGGTTATGTTACCCATACCTTCTTGTCTTTAGATGCTCTTTGGTGTTGCCAAGCATTTTAAACAGGTGGGAAAAAGTTTATTTGGGAGGAGGGTGCTCCTATGTAATATAGTCCACAGCTACCTCTTACGGATGTTTTCAAGATGACTTAAATCAGTCAGCTTCTGTGAGACTCTTAGGTCAGGGCTTATACCAGATGAATGCAATGTGAAAACTAGGATTAGTGTTAGGGAGGATGGCTGTGTGCCATTCTAAAAAAAAAAACAGGGAACAACTTCTGCTCTGTCACTTCATAGAGGGGGAGAAAAACACTTTCTATCGTTATTAGGTATGATTTATACCTCATGGCCAAGGCAGGTAGCCCTGCAATTACTTCTTTTTGTAATGAGACACTTCTGCTTCCTTTAGATGCATTAATTCATCTGGAGACTGCTAAAAATTACATAGAAAATCTGAAAAGCAAGACAGGCGATGAACTCCTTTCCACTTTTGCCCTTATTTGTGTAGTTAGAGAAAATATTTTAGAGCATCTGCTTCCCAAATTGCAAGCCAATCTGCTCCAGTTGTAAAAACTTACTGTGTTATACATTATCCCCTGGAATCAGAGCTAATGAAACTTGGCACAATAATATGATCAAATATAGCCCCAATGAATAAAACTATTGCTTTTCTTAGAACGGTTACTCCAAGAAAGCAAAACCTAAAAGTTCATGCTCCAGTTTTCTTCTGGACCCTATACAGCAGGAATGTTCAGAAGATGCTTTTAAAGACTGTTCCTGCTTCCTGAGCAGCACTGCTACTGCAGAGACCCACAGACAGGATCAGAAGATACTGCAGTGTCATGAAAAGGGACTTCCAGAGGAATTTACATCCTCACGCTTTTAACTGCCCCCAGAATTTATTAGTTAACAGATCATTACTTCCTGCCATCGCTTCTGGAAGTCTCAGTCTTTTGATGATGCATGCCATCATGTTCCTGAAATGCATAAGAAAATGAAGGCTTTGCATGCTTACTTGGTTGACGAGCACAACAGTCCTGAAGCAATCCAGTCCAAACCATCCATCATTTTTGTCCTGCTCACAGTGAAACAGGCTTTTTGTGCAATGAAATGTTATCAGCACTAGATGTCAGGACACCAGGTCTACCTCCGAGGGCGCAGCAATGTATCTCAATGGGGTTGATCTTCCTGCTCCACTGATGTCCTGGTCCCCAGGGTCCACTGAATTACATGAAATTACTTCTGATCTTCATGAATGATAAATGAGGGATGCATCTTTGCTTGACTTGAGTCTATTAGTTAAGCAAAACTGGAATGACACTTAGGCTAGCAATGGTACCACAACTGGGTATCTCACACAAGAATTTAGTTCTGAGAAACATAGATTTAGGTAGCAGCAAGTATTCATTGATTAAAATATTGATTGATTGATTAAAAAATTTGTTTGAGAGCAACCCTTCAGAGAAAGACTCAGGGGTACTGGTGGGTGAAAAACCAGACACGAGACAGCAATGTGTGTTTGCAGCCCTGGTGGCTGGTGCACCACAAGCAGCGTGGCCAGCGGGTGGAGGGAGGTGATTCTGCCCTTCTGCTCTGCTCTGGTGAGACCCCACCTGCAGGGCTGCATCCAGCTCTGGGGTCCCCAGCACAGGAAAGACACAGAGCTGTTGGAGCGGGTCCCGAGAGGGCCACAAACGTGATCTGAGGGCCGGAGCAGCTCTGCTGTGAGGACAGGCTGAGAGAGTTGTGGTTGTTCAGCCTGGAGAAGAGAAGGCTGCGGGGAGACCTGACTGCGGCCTTTCAGTACTTAAAGGGGGCTCATAAGAAAGATAGAGAAACACTTTTTACCAGGGCCTATAGTGACAGCAAAAAGGGTAGTGTTTTTAAACTGAAAGGCAGTAGGTTTAGACTAGATATAAGGAAGAAACTTTTTTTAGTGAGAGTGCACTGAAAGAGGTTGCCCAGAGAAGTGGTGGATGACTCATCATTGGATGTGTTCAAAGTCAGGTCAGATAGGGCTTTGAGCAACCCAATCTAGTGAAAGATGTCCCTGCCCATGGCAGAGGGGTTGGAGTAGATGATCTTTAAGGCCCCTCCTAATCCAAGCCATTCTGTGATTCTAAGTATACTGCTTCCTTAGATGTAGCTTGCTTACTTGGAGATGCAGTCTGTGGCCCTATGGGCCAGAGAAGTGGGTGTTAAAGGTATGGTTGCTGAAGAGCTCCCCAGATGACTCCCCGTGTCCTTGAAATATTAAGAAGAATCAAGATTGAAAAAAAAGTTGTTTCTCTTGAAGAGTTCTAAAGTTCTCATGAATTGCCAAGAAAAGAGAGAAAATGTTGCCAATACAATAAATGTCTTTCTAATATGTTGTGACCCAGCCAGAGTTCTTGCATCACAGTCCCTGTCAGAGGATATAAATCTGAAGTTTCTCCTAAAAATCTACTACTGCCACAGCAACGTCAACCAGATGTCTCCTCGGCACCAGGCTTAATATAAACAATTACTAAGGGAACCTGAAGGCAGGGATGTTTTCTTCTTTTGATTAAACCATTATTATTGTATTTTGATAGTTGGAGCCTATAAGCCTTTTGGGTTAGGAATAGAAAATACAGTTTTGTATGTCAGGATGTAGTCCTGGTTTGTACAGCAATACCCGGCTATTTTCAGTACCGTTTCCTAGACTTTTTCGTATGCAGTGTAACTTTTTATTTGCTTTTCTATCCAATTCCCACTGAATGGAAGTTTTTCACGTGCTGTTGCCCCTCCTCCACTCCACCCCTCCAGTTCACGAGCAAGTTTACTGAACTCCCCAGCAGCTCATGTTTATTTTCTTATCTTAAGTTAGAGTGCGAAATTAAAACACTTGATTTGTCCTTGGCGAGTTAAAATTTATATTATTTATACAGCACTGTAGGGGTCTGTAGCTCTCTCTGAAGAAAAAGAAACTGAAATACCATGGCATGGGGCAATGCACTGCCAAAGACTGGATCTTACAGACACCATGACTGGGCACGATGGAGCACACAGAGGCATAGCTTGCTTAGCTTCACTGGGTGCTTTGTGGCTGTATGCACTGCTCCCCATACCTGGCCTGTCTAACCAGCACGTTTCACTGGAAAGACATCAGCACCGTTGAGCTACTTGGACACGGCCTTGCAGAGCACCTTGGTGCTGGGCATATTTCTGGCACCAGGTCACACAAATATCATCAGCCAAGTTTTATGACACCTCATTTAGGTATTGCTAGCAGTCAGGTTACAGTGTCATTGACCTCCAGGTGGAAAACGTGCCTTTATTCACCTTTGCAGGTTGGTTTTTACAATCCCCATGGAACTCCAGGTAGCTCTACTGGTATTTGTAGCTGAGGCAAATAGCACTGGGATAGTTCACCACACCAGTGATTCAACATTATTATCATAAAGCTGCAATATGTTATTTAAAATGCTGTTACATATTTTTAGGCATTTCCGTATAGCTTAATAATTAGTCAAAACCAAAATCAATTAAAAAATTATGTGTACATCTGTAATTAGTTTTAACCTTAAGTTCAGGCTAAAAGCACACATTCAGCAGCTTTCTGCAGTCTCTCCTAGTCTGTCAACAGAGAAAAAAATTTCTTGCCACTCCTGAATTTGAGGTGGGAATGTGCATAATAAATTGTGTAAGTTTGACGAAACTGAGAGAAGCAGTAAATGAAAACAGACCACTGTACCATTTCTTTACGCACAACCCCTGGAGTATGTACATACTTGTGGATGTGTCAATTCGAAGTATTTCTCATAAAAATAATCCGTACCCAGCCTCCTGTCAATTGTTACCCCTTTATCAATGCCTGCAGTTTCCTCAAAAACTTTTTCAGCACTGTTTCCAAAGAATCAAGTCTAAATCAAAATAGAGAAATTTAATGAAAATGGAGTGTAAAGTCAGGCATTTTAGAGCTGAAGCACTACTGTGATTAAATTCTTTCCCATTTTTCCTCCTTTGCTATGATACCAGATAAGAGTTATATTTATGAAGAAGCAATTTGCCATCGACTGTTGTAACTTATCCCTTAGGTTTATGCCATAAACTTCAGTGCCTCCAAAATCAGATTGTTCCAGTTTTAAGCCTGTCATAAATACATGAAGCCTGTTCTGCAGGAGATGTGGTAGAAGTATTCAGTCACTTAACATTCCCCCCAAACATGAAAAAGTGCAAGTGGGAAATGCTCGCCTAATATGCAAAAGTAATGTCTAATAGCTGGAAACGGTCTGAAGATCCTTTCAACTGCACATTATAGAGATGGTTATCTCTGGGAGGACATTCCTCATCTTTTCCATATGTTCAAAATAAACTGTCTACGGTAATTCTGAAGCTCCCTTGGCAAGAGAGGAAAAGTGTTGAAATATTGTGTTTCACAATTTTCCAGACCAAATGCTAACTTATCTGAACGGTACATTGCTGCACTAGGCGGCATGTAAGCTTACCAGTTCTCTAGAAGTCGATAATTGTTTTCGTTTTTCATTGCTTTATTGTCAGAGAGGTATCTCGCAGAGTTATCATAAGCGTTATTAGTGCAAACAGCAATACGGAACCAAGGACCTGTGTCAGTATAGCACATTTTTTGCTTGTATGGAATACTTAATGTAGTCTCAGTGCCTCATTGAAAGCAGTCCAGCAGATGACAGATTATTCCCCTCTCATCTGTTTAGTGAGCAACAGCTATTTGAAATATTTTGATATTACAGTGGTGGAGGAGTCATCGACCACAAAGTAAAATCACTTTTTATCAAAGAGTTAATTTTTATATTATTTGAAAGAAGCGATATTATTGGCAGCATTTGGTGTTGGCAACACACAGAAGCTTTTGTCCTACCAAGATATGTGATTTTAGCTCTGAGTAAATCTTGGGAAATCACATCATCTAATTTTCACCATTTCCTTGTGCACAAGCCTTACAGTATGTACACGAATACTCATGAATCTCTCATTACAAAATATTCCTCAAAAAAGTAAACTGTTCACAATCAATTCCCCTCCCTAAGTGAGCCCGGGTAGCATTTTGGTACAAGTTTGTTGCTTCCTTAGCAGCCGTCTTGCTGTTTTCTGTGATTTCATGTGTTTTAACAATGAAGAACATTTCAAGAGCTTTGTTCTTAGAAACTGTGTTAGATCTTTTTTGTGATTCACGCTCTTTGCATGCTGTCTTATCAGAAGCAATTCAGAAACTTCTGCATAAGTGACTATGAGCTGTCTGACACTTAACTGCCGCCTTTACTGCTCCAAAACAGACCATTTCTACACTTATTTGGGAAAGCTGACAACCTCTTCTTTTTTCTTTTTTTTTTTTCTTTTTTTTTTCCTTTGAGGGAGGGGTTTTCTTGACATTTTTATGGAACAGTATCAGCTTAGTTGTTGTCATAGTCCTGATCCATGGAGGGGTGTAACCTGAGCAAATAGAAGTATGTAAGTAAAACTTAAACTAGCCTTTAAATCACGATGATTTTGTCAGCTTTGGAAACCTCGTGTACTAGGCTGACTGATCCCACAGTCCGCACACAGCACAGACAGTATTTGGTCCATGACATATATATAAGATAAAAATCACTATACAACCCAAAATTTTTTCCTATCCGGATTCACTCTGCAGCAGCTCTTTTGGTAGGTAGATGATTTTGGAAATTATTTTCACACACCTTCTTGCTTCTTATTCACAATGGAATTTATCATTGTGCAAATCTTTAAACAAAATTTAGGACCCTTTGTTGCTGGAAGTGTTGCATAAGTGCAATATATTATTGTTTAAGATCAGGAATGTAAGACTTCATCTGAAAAAGAAGGTGTGGAAAAGTCTGGGGAGGTTTCCACAATGGGATCTTAATTTATGAGGGACTCATCAGAGGACCTGTCTCTAAGTGAAGTGCCGGTGGAAGAGGTTATGGGCTCCATATGCACAATGAACAATGCCAAGTCATCAGGACCAGATGGTATTTACCCAACGGCTGTAGAGGAATCCAAGGATGAAATAACTGAACTGTGATGTTTAAACTCACACTTAAAACCAGCGCGGTAACTGAAGACTGGTAGTTGGCAAACTAAAACCAGTTTTTTATTGTGTTAACCAAAAAGGGCCTTTGTTCAAGGGAATTTTGGGGAAACTATAGGCCAGTGATCCTGATGTCTACACTTGGGCAAAACAGTAGAAACAATAAAGAGGAACATAATTCATAAATATGGATAAATATGCTGTAGTTTGGAAAAGTCAACATGATGTTTGTAAAGGAAGGTCTAGTATTAAAATACTATCAGAATCTTACATATTAAATTCTATTTCTCTGAAGGAGTCAGTCAATACATAGGGATATCACATTGATTCAGTCTACTAAATTCTTAAAAGTCTTTTTGCAAGACCACAAAAGCTTAGAGAAGCTGAAAAACCATGGGATAGAAGGTCATTGTATGCAACAAATAATTGCGTAGAAGATGAGAAGCAGAGGGTAGAAAACACAGTCTATTTTCATGGTGGATTATCATCAGTGCAGTTCCAGAAGGTAAAAAAAACCCTAAAATACTTGATCAAAATATTCGTATGTGATCTGGAAAGGGGCTTAATAGTGAGATAACACTGGGGATGTTATTAGATTATTCAGGATAATAAGATGATGGCTGGCTGTGAACAATTGCAGAGGGTTTTGCAAGACTGAGTGACCAGGTGGTAAAATAGCAGATGAAATTCCATGTAAATAAACATACGGTGATGAACATGGGAGAAAATTACCTGGAAATTAAATGTAAAATGCTACAGACCAGGTTGCTATCATGTGTGAAGAAGATCTTGGGGCTATAATAGTTGCGTGAAAAAGTCAGTGCTGTGCTCAGTAGCAATCAAAAAATCAAATCAGATGTTAGGGAGTATTGAGAAAAACATACAGACTGAAACAGTGACCACCATGGTGCCACCACTGTATAGACCCATGGTTTCCTTGTGCCTGGAATAGCGTGCAGGTCTACATCCTCCCTCCATCTCTGTAAGAGAAGAGGAGCAGGTCCCAAGAAGGGCGGTGAAGGTGACTAAAAGGGTGGAAGAAGCAGCCACGTATGCAGTGAGTGTGTGAGCAAGACTTTTCAGCTTGGAAAGGAAACCACCAAGGGAGGGCTGGAGTTGAAGTCTACACAGTCCTGGGTGACAGGGCAAGGGGGAAGAAAGACAGAATGATCACTGCCCCTCCCAGCTTGAAACCTAACATCCAACCAATCTAGCAAGTACTAGCTTTAAAAAAAAAAAGACCGTGTTTTTTAGTATACTGTCTTCAGATCTTTTTTTCTCTTAGCCCCAGTCATTGGTCTGAAACCCTGTTACCCTGAAACCCAGCGCAGCATCTCAGAGGATAGCAGTTGCACGGTACGGGGATGCCTCCCAGGCCTCGGCAACTCCTCTAACGACAGGCTGTTGAGCCTGCACAAAAATTCCCAGCATGAGATTTCCACTTAAAAACTTCTAAGCTTTGCCAGAAAGATATGGCTGGATACAATGCTTCAAAGCAGTATCACTCACAAAGTGCCTCCTGAACCTTTTCCAAAACATATTATGGCCTATACATAGGAAGCCTTTGCTGTTTACACAACCACTAGTTAACATTTTCTGATCATTTCATATTTATTTACAAGGGTTACAAATGCAAAAAACAGAAACCTGGGGTAATTTCATGTTTAATACATAAAGTCTCAAGCACAAAGACATTGCCATGTCTTCTTTTTTTTTTTAATTTCAGATGTGTGAAACCTTTTCTTCCTGACATCAGATTTAGTATTTACTTAAAGATAAGGTTGAATCCTATGAGGAAAAAAGGGTGATTGCCTGATTAGCAGACTTATTCACTCATTCATTGAGTCTTCCACTTCTTCATGTGACCAATGAATGAAATAAGGTGTGGCTGGGGCACCCCCCGCCAACAAGCAAAGAAAAATTGGCTGAGGGTGCAGAAAGGACAAAGAGGAGATAGTACTCCTGCAGAAAAAGGCCAGATGTAGCTCATGGGAAGAAAAACCCTGTAAGGGAACTAAAGCAGTTGTATTTCTACGCAATATGCCCATCTGGGTCTCAGGTATGATTTATACCGGCACACTGGACTTCAAGGTTGTGCTAGTTTCTCTCCTTTCTTTTGCATTTTTTCGTTTTTATTCCCCTACCCAAACCAGACACCATGAACTCTCTGGGGCAAAGACTTTATGCTATGCAGTTTAAACAGTGCTTAGCACAGAGTGTCCCTGACCCCATCATCAGGATGTGCTTTTGCAAATAAAAACCAATAGGAGAGGGTAGTCAGAGATGAAATCCTGAAATCAGGCTTTGATGCTCAGAAAAAGATGCTTCTTTGGTATTTGTTTCTGTTATTATTATTATTCATTTATGCAAACAAAAGCATTAGTTCACCTCATTAAAATCAAAGAGAAAAATCTGAGAAATGTGGTTCA
>NW_009270000.1:1752423-1764199 GCF_000687185.1 Egretta garzetta | reverse complement strand
CTCAAGGGAGGTGTAAATCTTCCTTTCGCTGGCTTTTATTTCTGAATTTGGCTCTGCTCCTGGAAATCTTCCCTGAGAGGCCTCCACTTGCTATAAACGTTGCAAATGAAGCCTTGCTATTTGCAATGCCGTTCTAATTATTTTTTTCATCGGCCAAGAGTTGCCTTGTGGCCATCTCGAGAGAGCCTTGGTTCTGTATTTCTAATTCATCATTTGGAGTAGTTCTGGACATCAAGCTCTCGCTGCCAATCAAAACAACTGCGTGTCTCAGGGTCGGGCCTTTAGTCTGTCCGTGTCCCTGCAAGCTGAACTGAATATTTCCATCTGATGGTTGTGATGCAACGCAGCAGATTCCTTGCTGGGAAGGCAACAAGAAAAAGAGACTCCAAAAAAAAGAGAAATGGAGATGAAGGGGGGCTTGGCCATAGGAACCCAGGAAGAGTGGTTGTAATTGCTCTTTTCCTTGTGCTCTTCTTCTGGGATCCTGGTCTAAGAGGGGTCTGTACCCTAATTTTAGAAGAAGAGTATGTCCACTGCACTCTTCCCCAAACAATAGCAGAAGGATTCTGGAGGAAATGCAGTGACTTTTTAATAGGTATCCAGCTTTGCTTGGGTGACTGGATGGCCTGGGAGTGCTTTTGCAAAAGAAACGCTGTCAGGAAAACACATGGAGGTCTCAGTGTCTCACAGCAGATCAGATCATTTTGCAGTAACAAGGCAGGAAGTTCAAGCTAGACGGCTAGAAGAAGTCATCCAGAAAAAAAAAAAAAAAAAAAGAAGAAGAAAAGAAACCCTGTGGAGCTCAAATACAATTGTTTGTTTTGCTCTGAGGTTTGTATGGAGCGCAATCCAGCTTGCAGGCACTGCAGAGGTGCTCAAAGCAAGGAAGCTGATAAATGAATGGATTCCAGGGGGCAGGAAACGCTGATGCCAACTTTACCGGGTGCAGTTATAAGACTCCCCTGTAACCTTTGAGCTCTGACTGCAAAGAAATGTTTCTCAGCCCTGTGTGACACTATCACAAGGCTTACCAGCTGGGGGCAAAGAGGAGGGAAGGGAAGAGAAAGGGGGCAAATAACATCATGACTTACTTTGGGTTTAGTTCAACATTTATCTTTAAATATTTTTTTTTCCCTCTGAATTAGTTTCAATAAAACGTGCATCGCTCGTGGAGCTCCTTCAATAAAAAAGTCACTGTTTGTTATACGATAACACTGAACAGACTCCAGGCACTCCATTTTCTTATCTTAGATATACAGTGGAGCATAACTCAAGCAAAGGGGAGAAGTTAATGCATCTGTAACACTAGGTAACAGAAGCAACAGTAGCATGTTAGTGTAGTAATAACTCTCACATGTGGAATATCTGAAGATGGGTTTTATTGAATTCAGTTTATTTAACCAGGATAAACCCTTGAGATATGGATCTCATTTACAAGATGGTGTTGGCAAGAAGGCAGATTATTACAAGCACATGTGGAAGATAAGTATAAAACAAAATGTGAAAGACCTGTTTATATTTTTAAATAGAACCCTTTTATCACCAAAAATGTTAAGTGAAAAGGAAGGCATTAGATATAACTATTACTTGTTGATATTAATAACAATGGTCCTTCCTACTTATGTAGCACATTTCTTTCCTGGGTATTTTAACGATGAACAAAATAAAGGCGAAATGTCCTCCTTTGGTGAGCATCAGGCCTGGCTAAGCCTGTTTTGTTCAGAGGCTTTTCACAGCTCCCTGTGAAATGGTCCACAAGGACCCAGTAATTGTGTCAGAAGATGGAAAAGGAGCAGCGGCGGAGCCACGTGGGGCAGTGAGCCCGGTGACTGAATGTGCTACTGAAATGCGGTCATATCTAGGTAATGCTGACACGTTAGGGCAAAAGCCAAGGAGAACACAATGTACAGTCAAAATTTCAGGAGAATTAAAGTAGACAGAGTGTAAGTATTCAAAGTGGAATTTGACCAGGATTAACCCCTTTAATCTTGCTAAAAATACTACATGATCTTTCATGAGCGCAGGCATTCAAGACTCGACTTCTGCATTTCACACAAAAAGCATTAAAACTTATGTTTATATGAATGCATTTTTTGAAATAGTTACCTTTTAAGTGACCTCTAAACAGCTACCGACCACATGAAAGTTATATGTGGTATGTTGGCACTCGAGGCTGCGAGGTGATGGAGTGCTTTTCTTTTCACAAGGCAATTTTGCTTGATAATCAAATGTCTCTGGTAGGTAAATAAAAAACCTCTCTCCCCTATTAGAGAGTTATTATGTTGTGTTTACAATGTATTCTTTTGGTCTGTAGTTAACATACTTTAAATACTCTTAAAGGTAAACGGCTGCCTTCCAGCCAATGACATTTTCGGACTATCAAGTTGCATATTTTGCTCAGAAGTGTGGTGCTGAGTCTGCTTCTCTGCTTTCCCCCTGCCCTGCAGGTTTCCCCTTCCCTGTACAGAGAGCTCCAAGCAGCAAAGGCCGATGTCTTTTTCATCTCTGGGACCAGGCTTGTCCAGCCATGCTGGGGTATGGCAACTGCTGGGATAAATATAACAGGACATGACACTATTATGAAAGAATGTGGGCCAATGAAAAAAAAAAGAAAAGCCTTTTCTGAATGGGAGCCTCCAAGATTTCCTGATGAATATTCACCTAAGCAGTAGGATGCTCAGCTGGGGCCTCCATCACACAAATGTGCCTTTTAGTTTAGTCGGATGCCCTCAATGAAAACTACCTGTTGGGTTACCACTGCAAAAGCATTTACAGGCTTCAGGAGATTCATGAGCCATACTTTGCTAATCAGTTTTATGCAGCAGCAGCAGTAGAAGCTCAGCCTCCCTACTTGTCCGTTGGGATTTGCCCCCAGTTTTCTGTCCGTGGCTACTTAAACAAGGATGTCTAGGTGGCCTCTACTTACCCACTGTGCACCATAAGCAAGACCCTTCTGCTTGCAGGACAGATTTAACTGTGGGTGGTAAACATCAAGGGTGTGTCGGATCCCTCTGCAGGTGTCCCCGTAGCCTGCCTTTTATTTGAGTTTTTCTGGGTGCTTGAACCCCCAAGAGGCCAAGTCTCATGTCTTGCCGTGGCAGAGTGGCTGCAAAGGACTCCCCGGGGCTCCCCGGGGCTCCCAGCTCCTCTTAGAAATTTTCTTGCCATTTAACTTGCACAGCAGGCTCCCTCTCAGTCACTGCCTGCAGCCATGTGGTGGCAGAGCAAAACATTGCCCCAGGGTATCTGCTTGAATTAATTTGCTTTGGCTGTATTTGCACCTTTGTGTATTTGTTTCCTATCTGAGCAGTGACATTTATTGGCACAAGCATGCTATGGAAAGCCAATTTGGGGAGAAACATCAATATTTGCTCTGAAGAACAACCAAACCCCAATTCAAAAACATACTTACTAACTTTAAGTACATGGATGTGTCTCACAGACTTTGCGGAATGAAACCTGATGCTGGGAACAGAAGCAATGCCATGAGCTTTCACTGACCAGTTAAGACAAATTGGTGATGGCCCAGCCTGATTTAAGATTATTCAGGGTCTATCCTCACTGTACTGAATTGGAAGAGGTAAAACGCATGCCGGGGATTTGCACACATTTGGGGAAAGCATAGCTCTCTCATGGCTGCGCAGAAAAAGAAAGAGGCAATGTGGTTGGTATGAGTAATTGTTGCAGCATTAAGTCTCTACAAAGGCTGCAGTGAAAAAAAGGGTACAAAAAGAACATGACTGTTGAAAATATGCTAAAAATAATGCTGAAAAATGATGCTTGGTGGGTCATATCCCCTACTAGGTCTTCACAGGTGTGTAGGTAAAACAGACCAGGACTGTCAGGACAAAACCAAGGCTTTTCTATAATCTGTAGTTTTCTAAACATATCCACTTCAGTTGAGTTTTGGCTGCAGAAGTGATGGGGGCCTTGCAGTCCTTGCTGTGGGTAGATCGTGACTTTTTCTGGTACTTACTGTGTGAATTATAACATCTGTGGGGAAATATGCTTGCTTGAGGCTCCTGTCCTATAAGAACAGGTCCAAAGAAATAGCATGAGGCTCAAGGCAGAAGTTATTGTGTCAAATTAAGCCACAACAATAAAGAGTTAATATAGGACCATCACAAGTTCCTATACTAAAGTTGCCTAATGTTTCCCATTATAAAAAAAATTTCAATCATTTTTCTTTTGCAGAGATTTAACATAGCTTGCAGCAAGCAAATTACGAAATTTGGCAAGGGACAAATGCAGTTAGGAAGGAGCTGCTTGCTGTCTCTGAAAAAAAAAATTGTTCAGAGTTGCCTGTACCCTGTAATGTAAAAAACTGAACCCATCCTTTGCATTTTATTATAACCTGTAGAACTTGTCTGAAGTTTCTGAGCATGCGATGTTGCCTGAGCACACCCCAGCCCCTTCAAGGACTCTGCCCAAAGGAATGGGCTGCCCAGGTCTCTTTACTAAGGACAAACCCTGGAGAAATGGGGTAGGGAGACTGATACGTCTGCCCCCAGAACCCTCTGTTAGATTTCCTAAGTGTGATAAACCAGGGCTCAGGTGGTAGTTTAAGTTATTCCTGGAGACAGAGAAGTTTCTGAATCAACCCACTGACATCCCTTGCTGAAGTCAACCTGAGCTGCAGACTACCCCTAAACTCTGCCTCTGGCAAGGTTTTACTGCCCTGTCGCTGGAAGCTGACGCCACATCTCAAAAGGGTGCGTTAGGTGGCTGCAGTGACTTCACACCCTGGTTTGGTTGCATGGAGCCCCACTCCTGCAGAGGCTGCTCCAGGGAGGACAACCTGCCCAAACTCGGTTTGCCTCTTGTTTTGGACGTGGCTGAATCATATCCTCCATCTTGATTTTCAGCTGAAATGTGACTTCCTTGCTTTTTCTGTGAAATATGACATCCTCCTTCTCCTCTTCTCCCCCTATTCCTGAGCACGTAGAATTGAATATCATGTAGTTCAATTTTAACCTTATGGCCAAGTTCAACAAATCAGCAGCCAGAAATTTTAATCAGATATTTAATCTTTCAACCATGTAAGTGAGATTTTGTGTTTACAGTGGCAGTAGGCCAGCTTAACCTACTTAACAGAGAAGAAAGATTGTTAGTAGTGTCCTTGAAGCTGGGGAGCCAGAGAGCAGTGACTCCGCTGAGCCGGTCCGTCTGACCTGCGGCTCAAAGGCAGCTGTAATCACCACGTCAGTATCTACAGCTTTGTATGCTTTTTGAGCATTGGAAAGCCAAGGAAGGTACTATTGCCTTTGGAATATTGCTAGTAATTGCTCTGTGCATTCAGAGTTACTTAGAATATAAAGAAAAGAGCAAAGATTTGGTGACGGGAGACCACTGCAGATGAACTTGTAATGCACTCGGCTCTTGAGTTTGCCAAAATCTGGAGCAACGGGCAGCATCTTCACCAGTCGGCCAAATGCCAGTAATGAAGTTAATGAATCTTCCTGTTTCAGCAGTGGCTTGCACAGACGCATGCCTCAGTGTAGGCACACGCACAAGATTGATTCCCCATGCCTTGTTCGTAAGGACCTCACCTGCTGCCCCAAGCAGCACATGAACAAGTTGGTTCTCATAGTGCTATCCCTGGAAACCATGTTACAAAGTAGAACATGCCAAGCATTTTTCAGTCATACTTGGTAATCACCTTTATGACTGGAAGCTGAGGGTCTAGTATTTTGACAGTGATTTTGCTGTGCATAGTTACTGAAGGTTTATATTCAAAATGTTGCAATCATAGAATCATTTAGGTTAGAAAAGACCTTTAAGATTACCAAGTCCAACTGTTAACCTAACCCTGCCATTCCACTATTAAACCATGTCCCTAAGCACCTCGTCTGCCCGTCTTGTAAATAACTCCAGGGATGGGGACTCAACCACTTCCCTGGGCAGCCCATTCCAGTGCCTGACAACCCTTTCTGTGAAGAAATTTTTCCTAATGTCTAACACAAATCTACCCTGGAACAACTTGAGGCCCTTTCCCCCCATCCTATCGCCCATTACCTGGGAGAAGAGGCTGAACCCCACGTCGCTACAGCCTCCTTTCAAGCAGTTGTAGAGGGCGATAAGGTCTCCCCCCTCAGCCTCCTCTTCTCCAGGTTAAACAACCCCAGTTCCCTGAGCTGCTCCTCATAAGACTTGTGCTCCAGACCCCTCACCAGCTTTGTGGCTCTCCTCTGGACATGTTCCAGCAATGCAACATCTTTCTTGTAATGAGGGGCCCAAAACTGAACACAGTATTCAAGGTGCGGCCTCACCAGTGTGGAGTACAGCAGGACAATCACTTCTTTAGTCCTGCTGGCCACACTATTCCTGATACAAGCCAGGATGCCAGAGCCAAGGGCTGAATACTTCAGAAGTCTGGGAGCTTTTGGTTGTCATCAGGGTCTAGGTGGGGTGGCATAGTATCATTTTCTGATTTGCCCTAAGAACAAACCCAAGCTCTCTTGAGCTCCTAAGTAACCTCAGATTAGGATAGGAATCTTGACTTCGCTGTTCAGACTTCTCACGTAGAAATACGAAACTCTTTGGGGGAAAAAAAGCCTATTTCCTCAGTGCGGATGTGTTTACAATCAGTGATTCCTGTCAGCCCATCAGTATTCCCAGTGGTAAAATAGCAGTTTGGGAGGCAGCATACTTCTGTACAGGGAGTCTAAAAATTATTTAGCTTGGCTATTTGGTGGGCATTTTTCTGGTAGCCATATGAGAAGTGGATGCTAGGAGATACGTTTGGACTGTTTATACTTCATTAGAGTCTGGAGAGGATATACCACTGTGTACCAGGATCAAGTTTTTAGTACCTTGTGAACTCTCTGACTCTTTGTTGGAGATGCAAATTCTCCCTGAGATAGGGCTACTTTTTAGGAAGGATGTGTATATAGTCCCTGTCTTACAGATTGACACAACCTTTGTGATTTCTAAGTAAAACATACCACTTTATGGTCTTCCAAAATGTAAATGCTTCCTATGTCTTTGATTGCTACAGTTTAATTGCAGTTGTTGTTCACATGCCTTGTTTAATATGATTAATGTCATAACAAGCCTGCGGACATTCCTCAGTTCTTTACCTTGACAGTGGAACAACATTGGTGACAAAGTGCAGGTTAGGGCATAATGGATCTCTCTTTTTTTAAAGAATTACCTAAGAGCGCTTACAAAGATTTCAGCCTTGGCATTCACATATTGGATAATTTTATTCATCTTTATTTCCAACAGGGCATTTAAATTTCATTCTAGAACAGTGAGAATTGTTGGTTCTAAATTAAGCTGCGTCAGCACATCTGCTGTATAAAAAATTAGCCAACCAATGGAGAGAAAGAAGTATAGAGTATATATTGACTGTAGGGATACTGTAGATCAGAATAGATGTCCTTTCGCTCAGGCCAGTACCTGATGAGAAGATGAAAATATGGCCTGTACCTCTATATGTAGCAAGGATATTACTTAGCATGAGAGACAGCACAATTTGGATTGAGGCCAGGACACTGAACTGAAGCCACTTTAGTGGCATTGATGGATGATGTCTCCTTGTCAATAGATAGAAAACAGCCATCCATTTTCATCCTCCTGCATCTTTCTTCAACATTTTACACTCTTGACCTGAAGATACTCCTATTTCACTTGAGAGTGTTAACAGGAGGCCAGGGTAATGTACTAAATGGCCAGGTCCCTCTTGGAGGGATGACAGTGGCTACTAGAGGTAGAAAGCTATGTTTCTGCTGTTGGACCTTGCATTTATCAAGCCCCTCAAAGATCAGTTCTTTCTCCTCTGCTATTCAGTATCTTCCTGCTGGTTTGATGACGTGCACTCTTGGCAGACAGTTCTGATCAACCTTCTTGCTGTATGCTCCTACTGCTTGGCCAATGTGACCAAGATGACTTTATCTGGATGATAGCAATACATAGATAAAGGCTATTTGCTGAAAGGTAAAGCCAGTGATGACCCAGAAGATACTGACTGAAGAAAGGATTTTTGAAGAGTTGGCATCAGATGTGCTCCTCTTGGTGGGAGGCATGCACCAGAGCTGGTCTGTTGTTCCGATGGATTAAGGGTGGTCCTGCATTCCTCGTTATTTACAGAACTGTAGGGACCACTGAACTGAAAGGTATCAACTTTGTGATTTGCCTGCAAGAGACGAACACCCAAATTATTCTTGACCATCAATAGCCCAAAGTAATTTTAGTAATCTGTGCTAGTGTTTAACTGCCCTTGCATTAGAAAATTTTCATTTTATGTTTGAAAGAAATAACCCACACTGCAACTTCAGCTCACATTTTCTTGCTCTATCTGCAATGGACAAAAAGAACTCTCTTTTTTAATCTTTTTTTTTGCAGCTGCATTTTATATATTTAAAGAGTGTTATCACATCTCCCTCTGGACTAAACAACCCCTTTTTTTTTCATTCTTTCTCTCTAAGTCACATTGCCTAAACCTCTGGTTATTCTTGACTTCCCTCAGTTAGTCCAAGTCTTTTATGAAATGTCTGTTCAATATGGACACAGTTCTTTGGCAGATGCCTTTTAGGTGCTGAGCAGGGTGGAAGGATTTCTCTGAGTCTTAAATAAAATATTCCCTTTTAAAAATCCCCATAACTTAGAGGATTTCTTTGCATTAGTATCATAGAATTGACTTGCCCTCAATGTGTGGTCCCCCACATTCTTGAGTTCATTTTTGGAGGAACTGTTGCCTATTCAGTTCTTTCCCCAACTTGAATTTTGACAGCTGAGAATGTCCTTCTAGCTGTAGTACTTTACTCTAGTCCTTTACTGATAATACTATTTTTAATACTGTTTCTTCAATGTGTAAAGATCTTTTGAATTCTAATCTAGCCTCCCAAAATGTTTCCAGCCTCTTCCAAGAAGTGAGAAATCCCTTCAGACATTTTCCAAGATTTTAATAAAAATGTTGATCCAAAATGGACCCCTGTGGAACTGCAGTCAAAGAAACTTTCCAGTCTGGCAATGACCTATTTCCAGCTACTTTCTGAGTAGAGTTTTCCAAGTGCCTGAGCACCTGCCTTGCAATAGTTTTGACTAGCTCATGCTTTCTTATAATTTCCTTAGGAAACTGTCACACAAGACAGTGTCAAAAGCCTTGCTAGCATCCAGGTATGTGACATCAACTCATAAAGACCCATATCCTGCTAGAGAGGAAAATTAAGTAGGGCTTAACAGAGCTAGTATTTGTTTGACAAACCCATGCTCCTCTGCAGCTGTTATCTCCCAAGTAGTTTGACTGTCATCTGATGGTCTGGCTATAGTATTTTGTTCTATTATTTTTCTGGAAATAGAAATCAAGAAGACAGGCTATGGCTCACAGTCTTCTCCTTATAAATAGAAAGTACTATATTTGCTCTTTTCTGGTACTCTACAACTTCTTCCATGTATCAGGAGTTTTCATATCACTGAGACTGACCCATTGTTGGAGTGAATTTCATCCAGTGAAACCCATTTGACAATATCTAAGTGTATGGCAGGTAACAATCTGCCATTTTCTACTTTACCCATGACTAATGGGGTACTAAAGACTTTTGACCAATGAGTTTTTTGACAGCAGTGTTAACTGCATTCAACATTTGATCACAGTTGATTCTTTTAGTAAAAACTTAAATTAAAAAAACAGTTTGGATCAATATATTTGCAGAAGAATGTCTCATTATTATTGTACAACCCCTGGAAGTTGTGCTATGCTTTAACATTTCTGATTTTCTCTCTACAGCATGTGATGCTCCTTGTAGTTATCCTCAGTAATGTGCCGTGTTTTTCATTTTCTTTTTTATTCTTGGATTTAGGGTTATTGAAGAGGCTTAGCAAGAGTAAGGCCCACTTCTATCTGGAGCTGGTCAAGATATTTTCTCCCACTCGGACAGTCAGTGGTCTGGCTCCAGTTATTCATGCTTGTGCCATTTCCTGGCCAGGCTACAGCAGTGCAATACATAGAAAGCCTTCAGAGAATCTACGTGTGCAGAAAGTGGTCCTGTGTTTTCTCAATGGCTGAAGCTATTCCAGATTTATCATATTTGTCCTCTACTCCTTTGAATGGCCTCCCATCAGGATTTGAATCAAGTTTATGGTCTTGTTAACTATCTCCATGTTCTCCTGGCCTGGGTGGAGAATCTAAAAAGCTTGCATTTAAGCTCTGGGATGAAAGCTGTGGCCCTCTACTCTAACAGGACCCTTGATAAGAAAGGGAAAACTGCACAGGAAGCAGGGACTTTTCAGGCCTTGACCAGTGGCAGGGAATGAAATGACTGCTCCAAAAGCTGAGCTTACTGCTCTCCACAGTTGGTACTGGTGAGACTTTCTGTATTGCATCTGCGTTTGTGTCTAATTCTAGATTACCTTCCCCTGCACGCTTTCTGCTGCTGGAAGAGGGAGACATTTCTTAACGCGTCACTGGAAGAAGCTCAGATACTCCCATGACAAATGTAATTTTGGAGTGCGTACAAAATCAAATAGGATAAATAAACCGTAACCCAAGAATTTTAGCACAAGTATGACTTTGTTTTGTTATATACGGCAATTGTCACATTGTGAATAATTTGGGGAAAGTGGAAAAATTCTCAGATTGTTAGTTTGATCTTGGTACTTTGCCACAAGACTGCTGGGAATTTGGGGGTTTTGTTCTGGGAACGGGAATGGTGGATGGGCGTAGGAGGGTATTATAAGGAACTGAGGACTTCATGGGTGAAAAGACAGAGATTAAGATTAGAGGTTTATGACACATGATGATTCTCAGACACGTTTCAGTTTGGTTTTTTTTCTTTTTGTCATTATCAAAATGGCAAGAACATCAAGAGCTTCATTATGTGGCTGTCAAAATCCTCAGACTCCTACAACACGGCTTGTGTAGAGGGCATCTGCAGACCCTTGCTGGCTTCTGTGCTTGCACGGATACAGCTGCCTGAGATGCTGGGGGAAAACATATAACATCATTGCCATTCCTGAATGTGCACTAGCAGCTACAAAGCCAAGGCAGAAGCCTGGCCAGACAGCTCCATGTGGGTGACAGCCCTGGTGACCACCAACACCTTGGAGAGTGCACTGAACTCGCAGTGTCAGACCAAGACAAACTGCACATGGTTGTCTAGATCTTGCATAGTGTCCACCAATCTGGCATTTCTATCTGAAAACTTCCCCAGAAAAGAGAGAGGACAAATTGTACTAAGGACAAGAAAACATCATAGGGAACTTTTCTCGAGCACAATGCCTGTCCTTTGATTCAGTTGCTCTGCAACCAGTAACATCTCCCTTGTTTTCATTGCTGACAGACAAAAGAGCAGCAGCTCTTAAGATTTTCAAGGCTTTTTTTTGAGAATAAGCCGGACACAGGACCCAAGTAATCATCCTTAGAGGTTTACGTCATCCTCTGGTGTTCTGCCCATCAAAATAGAGCCTGCTTCAAAGAAATGACATAGCCCCCTCCATGGCAAAGTGCACGCACTGGGAGAGAGCTCTTGGTCTTCTGACTGCTTCACAGCACAAGTCCTTGCCTCAGAGAAATTCAAGTTTACCAGAAGCTCTGTGATTATTTTTTGTTTCGTTTCCCCAGTGCCCACCAGATTAGAACACAGCTTGGCAATGTCACTAGAAGAAAGAAAGAGAGAAAAGAAAACAACAAAAACCCAGCTGCCAGTGTTTTAACTACAAATGTGATTGGAAGGGTTTGTGAAACTTGCCATAAAAGTACTTCAGGCAGAAACGTTCTTTTCTTTGTATGGTTTTTGGAAAGTTTCAAATTTCAGCCGGTACTGTGAGCAAAATC
>NW_009270000.1:1747484-1752401 GCF_000687185.1 Egretta garzetta | reverse complement strand
AAAAGCCCCTGTCAGAGCCAGATACATCTCTGCTGCGTGTGTGCCAATGGAAGAACTCCTGCTCTTGCTTGACAAAGATAAGGGTCTTTTATAATAGAATGAAAACAAGGAATCAAAGGGTGAGAATCAGTCTTCTAGTATCTCATCATCTGTGTGACTTGATCAAGGGATATTCATGACTCCCAGCATCATAGACAGGATGGAAGGGGATGTGTGGGTTGCTCAGTTGCTCAGCCGTTGCAGCTGCCTGTAAGCACAAGGAGTTGAACTTCCACAGACTCGTGATTTAACAGAAAATCATGTTAGTTACCACGATATTTCTAACTTCAAATTGTGACACCCTCTGAAACACCAAGGATTTTTAAGTATTGTTAGAATGGGCCTGTTCCCCTGCATCCTGATGTAACGGCCCACAAGCACGTATTTTCAAGATTACCCCTTGCAAACATGAAGAATGGAAAAGTTGAGATTGTCATATAATCACATGATTCTGGGAGGCACGGCTGCAAGAACTAAAACCAGAGCCTAACTGGAGTGTTAATTTAACTGGAAGAATAGACAGCATTGGCACCGTACATTTTCAGTAACATTTATACTTGCTCTATCTTGAACATACAGATATCTAGAGATATATGTTTCTATATTTTAATTATGCCACTGACCCTAGCTGCTATTGTTTTAAAGCTCATTATAAAAGTTAAATACATGGAAACAGTTATGTAAAACAGGCAAGGTTGTTACCTCTTGGCTGCTGCTCTTTCTTAACGATAATTTTTTGCATCAAGTGGTTGTAAAGTTATGTCCTAAGCATAACATCGTGCCTATGACTTGGCAGTGATTTTTGTCTTAAGAAAGACTGGCAGAAGGACTGTGTGATATTCAGTGAGAAAACAAAGAGCTATTCTGAAATCTTTTCTGGTGTTTCAGGAGAGGAGCACCCAAGTGGCACTCGTTCAAACTCAGTTGTATGTGATTAAATCTCTTCTTTGATGCATTCTAGTGGTTTCCAGAGAGAAACACGTAGCCGTGTCTACTTGGGCTCCAAGCTCCATTTCCTTCTATTTCTGTTCTGGCTCTGGGTGTCCATCACCCTCCACTCCCTGTTCCTGCCCATCTGTAAAGCTCATAAAGCCAGATTTAAACACCATAACGTACACAAGCAAATGATGACTTGGAAGTGTTTAAAGGAAGGGATGTGCTTCATGACTCAAGTGTTTGTGTTGTCCTCAGCAGAAAACACTGACTGTGAGAGTCCTTCACATGGAAAAAAGTTGTCAGCTTTTCTGCAGAAAATCCCAATCTCTTCTGTTATCACCTTTAGAACAAAATGCAGGAAAGCCTGAGGAGGTTTCACCTCGGTGTGTTGACTGAGCCATATTTAAAAAGGAAAGTCTATAAGCAAAGCCTGAATTTGTAAGAGATTCATGAGTTTTCAGTCAAAATGGGGCAAGCAGCACAGTCAGCAGCACAGTGAACTTCACAAATATCATGTCAAGCCTTAGGATCTTCACTAAACATGAAGTAGTTCTGGAGAATAGAAGTTTTCCTGCTATGATCCAGCCATATTTTTTCCCCCTCCCACAGGAATTCCATGAAGTTACAGAAAAACATGATGAGGGATACCCTTGGCAAGTGCTTGTTCTCCTGTGCAGGTACCCATCTGAGTGCCTAGGATGGGTGCTACCATACACTGCAAATGAAAATACAGCACTTAAATGAAGACCTTTGCGAGGAAGTACAGTCAATTAGGGATGCAGGGCTATGCAAGCCACATCATTTCTAATTCCAATTTCTTCATGCTTATATCTAGGAAGATCAGGGATGGATGGATTCCATCCTAATTTATTCATCTATACTTACGATATTTATTACCAATGTGAAAGCTGGGGGGTAATGCAGCTTTTCCAGGAATATCCAAAGGAATTCTTCCCTATCAGACAACTGAGTTACTGGCTCACTCCAGCAAGACTGAGACCAAATCGTCATGGGAGGTGGAAGAAAAATATTGCCAGGAGAGAAAAGGCAGTAGCTGGAGAAACGCAAACATGAGAAACTTTCATTTGATATTTAATGAAACATCTATTGGTGAACATTTTGGTAATTTTTTATTTGTGTAACCAGTGGGGGACCAAAATCAGGAAGAAAATTGAGCTACTTTCACAGTATAGAGGCGAGGAGAGAAAGGGGGTGCCTGCCCAGTAGTTATGGAGCTGACCTGAAGGAGCAAAACTGGGGTCCAGTGCTTGTTACAAGGAATACTCAACATAAAAATGCCTAAATATTTAGAGCGGAGACTCCAAAAATGCTTCTCTTTCTGTTTTCACTTGCTGGCACACTTTCTAAAAAAGGACTGTCTTCAGGAAATGGCTCTCATCTTTCACATGAATGTAAGATCTTCCCTCCAACCATGGCTTAAAGTGTCTAGGTCCTTAATGTGTAAGGTGTAAGTCAAAGTCCATTCCTGGGAATTTTTACAAACAAGCTGAGGTAGATCCACAACTGAAGTGCTTAACTCTCTACATGCCTCATACAGATGCTGCAGGCACCTAACTTTGGGCTACAGATCCTCCCAGGCAGCAGGATGCCTAAAAAGTCAGTGCATCTTAGCCATCAGCTAAGCCACCAGCCACCTTGTTGGTGTCTCACAACAAGGGTGGAGTCTCCTTTAAAATGAAATTGGTATTTCCAGACAGAGCATGCAAAAGAAATTGAAAATATGGTCCTGAAATTCTTTGGTGAATACACTTGCAGACAGCCATAGACATTAGCTCTGAAATTAAATCTCCATGTTCCTCTTAAATGCAAAATCTGCTGCCATCCTGTTAGCTGGAAGCCACCATTGGGGCCCAGGTATGGCTGTAAGGATGAGAGCTCACCAGTAGGATGTCCTGAGGCCAACAGATTGGCCCTGAATACCAGGGAAAGACCTGTGAACGTGTTTTCTAAATTTTCTGTTAACAACCAGAGATGTTGCGATATCCCTTGCTACACAGCCCGTATGCTTCATTGGCAGGCAGCTTAGACCACCAAAACTTGCAAGAATAGACCAGCAAGACATTGTCCTTTCCCAGGTGCAAACAGGTGCAGTCACCCATCTTATCTGCAAGGTAACCACACAACGTGAGAGCACTGAATTGCTCAGTCTGCTCATGATGGCTATAGAAACAGCCTGTGCAAGCTCTCTGTGGAGAGGAGCACTTGAGGTGTCTCTGAACTGCTGCTGCTGCAGGCTGGGAAAAGTGGTTAGAGCAGACGGCTCTGCGGCTCTGCTGCTGCCCTCCTGTCTTGCCAAAGGACACGAATTTTCCATGTACTCCACTCCTATCTGCATCCTCTGTGAAGCCTGTGGCATGGAGTCCTGAATTAAAGAGCCATTAGCGTGGCAAGGGTGGAAACACAGGGTTTGAGGTTAACTTGCAAGCCCTGCACCGTGCTCAGAGCGGGTGTGTGCTGGCCTCTCTCCCCAGACTTCGCTCCATGGCATTTGTTTTTTTCAGGTCTTGTATTTCACAGTTACTGCTCTGAGCCCTGTCCCTTGATTTCGGTTGTTCATCCTGTCACAGCTTCAGGTTGGTAAAGGGTGACCTGCAGCTTCTGGGGAGAATAAGAGCAGGGGATATACGGCCTGTAACCACAGCACCCACAGCACTCATCTCTTTTTTTTTTTTTTTTTATTTTAAACAGCTTAATTCTCACTAAGGTCTTTGGGAGCATAATAGAATTACCCATAGCTTTCCTCACAGTCAGTATCGTACCCACTAGCTACACCAGGCATTACTAGGCTGAGATGTACATGGGAAGCATACAGGGGGGATCAAGCTAATAGCTACTAAGAAGACATAGTTTTCAACCCATGTGAAGAAGAAAGGTAATTTGGGGTTGTTAGCACTCCTGTGACAGGCTGAGAGTTTGTAGGTGGATTTCTGATACAATCTGATGCAACAGCAGGTCTTTGCAGGTACCAAAGCAAGCCATCTGATGGGGGTCATTCAGGAAATCTTGAAAGACTGTATGAGGGGGCACATTTTCTGATACTATTGACAATAGCAACTCTTTTTTCCCCTCTTTCCTAATAGCAATTAGGTTGGCAGATCAACTCTTTCTGGGTGAACTGGCATGGGTTCAGGCTGCTGGATGAGGTGGTCTTTGCCACTGGTGCTTTCTGCTTTCAATATTTTTGTGGGCTTCATAATGGTAATGGGCAACCTTGCCTAATGGAGTCGAAGACAAGTAGGACAAAGTAGCAAATTTGAAAAGGAGTATAGTGGGCAGAGTTTGCTTCATCTTTTCTGATTTCCAGCAAGGACTCAGTGATTTACAAGAGGATGATCACATAAAACATGAGTCTGAATGCAATGGCCCCCAAAATTTCAAAATCAGGGAAACCTCCTTAGAGTTGCTGCATGATTAAATGTGTTCAGTTGTGCATGTTAGGACGATAGAGAAATTCATTACGTAGATGTGAGGGGAATGCCCTGCTTTATGGAAAAAAGCATTGCCCAGAGGAAGACTCAGATGGTGCCTCCATGCCTGCCTGCCACCACCGGTGGGTACTTGTCTCTTCAGGCTAAGAGTGAATTTGCCATTGATAGTTGATAACAGTGTACCTGTACGCTAACATCCCTCCAAGCCAATGCATCAGGATAGTCAGCCCAGCCAGGCCACCAAAATTTGCAGTGGGAAGTGTCTGCCTCCTGCATGAGAAGGCTCCTTCCTACCACGGGGGGCAGGGGAGGAGGGATGGGAAAAGAGCCCCCCGGGGGAGCTGCAAATAATAAATAATGGTTTGAGCTGTTGCAGTAACAGCAGAATAAAAACAGGGAGGAGAGCTGGGGCGAGGGGCTTAGAACCAAGCATTTGGTTTCCAGAGGCTGCCTGGCTCCCCTATCCCCAGGGCACGAGGGGCCGCAGGGGACA
>NW_009270000.1:1723821-1747417 GCF_000687185.1 Egretta garzetta | reverse complement strand
TCTGCGGCAGATAAGTTAATGTACACAAAAGGGACGTAAATTACCACGACCCTCAGCAGCAGGACATTGGCCAGGGCCTGTCAGGAGGAGGACAAGCGTCGGCAGGCTCCGCGCCTCGCTGACATTTACCTCCAGATAGAGCCGCCGCTGCCCGGCGAGGAAGGACCTGGTGGAGCCAGGGCTTCCTTGAAAACAGCTGCCTGTCCCTGACACCTACATACTAATGCGGTTTTAATCAAGGGAATTAACAGAGGGTGGTGTACTGTTTTCCCAAACGATTTGCATGGGGACAGCAGCCTTTTTCGCCCCTCTCCCCCTGCCGCCTCCTCCATGGCTCCATTGCTATTTCCCTTACATTTCTTTATCTGCCCTGATTTTTTTTCCCTGCTCCCCGCTCTGGGGAGCCAGACGTGCCTTCATCTCCACCCCCTGAGCCCTGACGACACTCACCTCCCTGTTTACACACTGACATCACGCTGCAGCCACCCTCCAGCCCAGAAATAACTCCTGGGAATAAAGCAAACAGGAAAAGGCCTGTGACGCATGCACCGTTGTTGCCTCCTTCGCAGCTACAGCCACATCACCCCCTTCAGGGGCCATACCCTCACAGAGCGTTGCATGGGCGGTGGGATCCTGGGGGATCTTCTCCAGCCTCACGTGTCTGGGGCTGCACATGTTGTGATGTGAAGTCACATGGGACACCCGACTCACTGGCTCCATTTGGCAGATGGATGGAGCCAAGATGGGATGACTGCATCCAGATAACCGAAGGAGTCAGTGGGAGAGCCAAGGCTGGAGACCAAGACTTCCAGGCTTGTACTTCAACCATTACACCATGCTTCCCCATATAAATACGTTTCCCTCTCTTTTTCCCCCTCCCTTTCATTTCCTTCATGGAGAGGTGCAGTTAAACTTAAGGGCAGGTATACTGAGAGGATAGTGGGAGCAACAATGGGAAAACATCTGCAAGGTCACCCTCGGTTATTCCCAAATGGCGTCTTGTAATCCACACACAGACCATTAATTTCAACAGGACTCCTTGTGTGGTAAGCTCCTACCCGAGATGTCTGTGGGAGGCACATTTGGGTCCATGGAGATTTCATTATTATTGTAAGCTTCAGTGTTAGAGGGCTCCAGGGGACAGCATTTTGCTCTCCCTCTTAGGGAAAAGCCAGACTTAGTCAGGCTAACTTCTGTGCTTTAACATAGTGCTTGCACTTACTTTCATGATCTCTGCTCTCTTGCATTTGTTATATACACTGAATACCTGGCAGCAGACTGCTACCATGGCTGTGCTCGCTAGAATTATGCTGGATCATTTAGGTTGGCTGCGTAAGCATCCCTAAATGCATAGGTTATTTTCTCTGGCTTTGGAAAGGCAATTGCAGTTCAGCCAGGAATTGGTAACTTTAGGGAGGCCAGGGAGTGGGTGCTGTGCCCAGAAGGGACTTTTTGCTCATCAGTTTTCCCCTGGAGATGCTGGGCACAGCATGATGCTTGGGGACCAGGCCTGTCTGAATCCATGATGGTTTTATGCAGTTGGCTTCACAGACATGCCTGGATATGGAGAAGGAGAGGGCAAGCACAGAAGGCTCTTGCCCAAAGCCTTTATCACCCTATGTTAGAGACAACAAGTATGTCCAAAGGTTGCACAAACCCACGGTTATTCAGATAATTAGGGTTTTTTTTTAAAAATAGATTTCCAGTGGCTTCCCATAAGCACCACCATTCCCATCCGCTTTTTAGAAGGCAGGGACTGTGTGTAATCATGGCTTTCCTGTCCGTAAGGTTGCGTCCTAAGGGGTGACCTGGGAACATTGCTAGGACATCCGTTTCCCCCAAGCAAGAGAAGGTGCTGTCTCTCCCACTCTTCCATCCCAGCCCCGCTAACACTACACAACCTCCCAATGACATAGCACAAGACACAGACTTGCCAAGCCAAGGAAATACCCTTTGATGTGGGCCTCTGCCATTGCCTTTTCCCTTCTGGCAAGGGGTGATAGGAGAGCTGCAGCCCTTCATGGGCCTTCTGCTTGCCTGCCAAAAGAACTATGAAGAGAGATAGGGAATAAAAGTTGCCTGAGGAAGGCTAATGGCAGACAAAATATACGGACAGTGGAACTCAGTTTGCTAACACTTTACTATGTGAGTAGCTTTGGGATCCTCTGGGATAAAAGAAGCTGTGTAAGTAGCACTGTTAGTAAAAGATGCAGGTGAGGTGCCTACCGTTCTTAGTGAAAATACCCTGTAAACTGGTAACTTACTGCCTTGTGTGTCCTCACGGCTTAAAAAAACTTCTGCCTTTTAAGTAGGGAAATGATCAGAGGACTAATTCTCTTTCCTACAAGTGCAATTCCCTGGGATCCAAAAGGTGATGTCTCCTGGAGGAGAAGAGTGCTTCAGTAACAAAATGGATATATACTTCCAATTTTTTTTTTTTTTGGTTTTGCATTGTAAGAAAGAGCAAAACTAACAAGACAAAGAAGGAGGTTGATAACCAGGTATAAATTCGACAGAGAGCAATGACCTCTCTTCCCTTTTAATTTACACATTCTGGGAAAGGGATAGAAATATCCCTGCCCTTGGTGGAATTATTCCACCATCACATGCTATAGTGGCTTTTCTAGGGACATACAATCAGCCCATGGGATTCATAGATGCCCTTTTCCTTGAGGGCTTTCATGTTGTTGTAGGGTCAAAGCGTGACCAACATGTATGAGTTTGGTTGTGGCAACACCCATTCTGCTCAGGAAAGGACAAGGGTAGGTCCCCATGGAGGTCCAGGCAGAGGACTAATTCTCTTTCCTACAAGTGCAATTCCCTGGGATCCAAAAGGTGATGTCTCCTGGAGGAGAAGAGTGCTTCAGTAACAAAATGGATATATACTTCCAATTTTTTTTTTTTTTTGGTTTTGCATTGTAAGAAAGAGCAAAACTAACAAGACAAAGAAGGAGGTTGATAACCAGGTATAAATTCGACAGAGAGCAATGACCTCTCTTCCCTTTTAATTTACACATTCTGGGAAAGGGATAGAAATATCCCTGCCCTTGGTGGAATTATTCCACCATCACATGCTATAGTGGCTTTTCTAGGGACATACAATCAGCCCATGGGATTCATAGATGCCCTTTTCCTTGAGGGCTTTCATGTTGTTGTAGGGTCAAAGCGTGACCAACATGTATGAGTTTGGTTGTGGCAACACCCATTCTGCTCAGGAAAGGACAAGGGTAGGTCCCCATGGAGGTCCAGCAGTGCAACGTGGCTGGATGGTCAAATCCTCTCCTGCCCCCCCAAGAACCATTCAACATCCATCCCTGCAAAAGAGGTGGGGCTGGGGATTGTCTTCTGATGCATTCCTTCAGCTCCTAGAGGCAGAGGAGTAAATACCCCTCTGCTGCAAGACAAAGAAACGAATAATAGCAGCAGCCATTCGCCCTGCCTGTGTGCTGAGGACAGGCCCCTCCAGTGCCTCCTTGTCTCCATCTGAAGATGTGGCTTCCCCAAACAGCCAGCGCATGTGTGTTATGGCACTGGCAGGCTCCACAGGCTGACATGTGTTTTCACCTCTTCCCGCACAGAATGCCCCCCGTGTTTTCTTCCAAAATATATTCACGTTCCTGGCACTGGAAATCTTTATCTTTATGTGTTGTTTTGAGCACACCCACTGCTTCCTGACTTAAAGCAGTTATAGCATAGACAGAGATTTACTGACATCAGATAGCGGTTTTCTTAAAGCTGCTTTAAGCCATACTGTTCTTTTGGTGAACAGGACACAACTGGGCTTCATTTGGATGGAAAATAAAGATCAGTTTTCCCAAAGTGAACATGTTTGGAGCAGGAAACTAAACTATGAATGAATGCTTCTTGAATGCTGAGGGGCTAATGGAAAGGCCTGGAGTAACGGTGGTTCTAGCAAATGTTGGGTTTGGTTCCAGAGGGGCTGAAATCTACTTTTAATTCAGGTGCAGCCGAAATGTTGTGAAAATGCCTATTTTCATGTCAGGTGCCAGTGACTTCAAGCCAGGACGAGAACCACCAAAAACACCTGCAGAAATAGTTCCAAATGACGCTTTATCAGTCTGTCTGTAACATCAGAAGTGAGGAGGAGGACAGATGGTACAGGAGAGGTTTCCTTCTGGGCCCAGCTCCTACAACTGCTTCACCCTTCCCGTGCCTCCAGAGTCAGCGGCTGGCTGCAGCAAAGGACCCCCCAGCCAGGCTGCCGCCCAGCAGGACTCCCGTGGGCTGGAGAATCCAGCCTCACATTTTTTTGTGATCTGTTGCTGTGTCCACACCTCTTCAGTGCGTTTCATTTCAAAACTATGATCTTTCTTGGTTTCAAATGGGACTTCTGTAGTGAGTCACCCCTAAAATACCCAGTGGTATGTAAACATACCCGAGCTCTCCTGGAAGAAGGAATCCCAGTTTTTAATTCTGCAACAGACACCCCGATGAGATGCTGGGCCATCTGTACATCTAAATGTCCAGGCACATCACTTCAGGATGTGCGGGCCAGGGTTTGCCTTTTTACTAATGCAAATGCAGATTTTGACACACAGGTGCTGAGGGATTTGAGGAGGTATCTCTGATTCAGAAAAAAAAAAAAAAAAGGTTGTTTGACTGTACATAAATGGCCTCTGGCTTCCTTCAGGGATGCCCCCCCGCTTTCCCCCAGCCTCGTGCTTTGAATAAGCATCCAGAGGCTTGGAAGCTTATCCAGACTTATCCAAATCTCTTTGAAGGGATGGATTAAGGCAGGAACCCTGGGACCCAGGCCAAGAAACCTCAACAGCACAACAAGTCAGTGAGAAACCAAGAGTCTGTCCAGGGGAGCTGGCTAAGGAAAAATGAAGAAGTCCATCCCAGGGAGGCGACAGGAAGGGATCGTCTGTCTGGGGAAGGAGGGCTCTGTGGGGAGCTGAGCGAGGGGGATGAGAGAGGGGGGAGGGCTCAGGCCAGACTGGGAGGGCCGGGAGAAGGTGCACTGTGGTAGGTTCAGGTCCCAGTTGCCTTAAGCCAAGCTTACCTTATGGGTCTGTGACCCTGGCTGCAAATTTTCTGCAAAGAAATTATGATAGGAGGCTTCTGGTACTCTCTGGCGCTGGCTGCATCAGCAGCACTGGTGGAGCAGTCTGCTATCCCAGCACAGATTACCTTGTGGGAGGCATAAATAAGAGGAGATATGAGGAAATCGTATAAAATAATAAATGGTCGCAAGGAAGAAGACCAGAAGGTTTCTATTCACCTTGTTCCATGTCAAAGGACAAGAGGACATTTGATAAAATACTGAAATATGGCAAAATAAGAACTGTTGAAAGGAATTCCCTATTCATCCAGCATAGTCTAACCTGGTGCCATTCTTTGGTACGAGACATCACTTAGTCTACAAGTCTTGAGAGAGTGAACAGAGAGCGAGAGATATGGACAAGTAGCAGGGTTTTATCAATCCAGGGTATGAAAGATCAATGAAGGTGCTGGGATTGTCCGCAGGTTTGTTATGATTTTTGCTGCTTGTTGGGTTTTTTTCTGGGTAGATCAAAATGTTGCCAGCCAAGCAATGTTTGCCCTGGGAAGGGCAGATGACACAATCCCAAGACGTGGTGGGGGGCATCAGTCGTGCAGGAAGGGCAGAGGGGAGACAGCAGGAAAGGGTGTCCTGCGGTCCAGTAGCCCTGCGCCCCAGGACACCCGTTCTGCTGTGGGCTGAGATGGAGCCTCGACCACCCAGAATGACTCCTGGACCAGGAGTTACCCTTTTCCAAGACACCTAGTTTGTTGTTGATGTTTGTTTGGCTTTGGTTTTATCTTAGCTGTTTCATTCATCTTTGCTTTTGGTGGTTTATTTTTGCTACCCAAATTAACCAAACAACAGGCAATTAGGCTGTTTTAAGTGATAAAATATATGCATGTCCCATGTTCTGGGCTTCCAAAAATGTGTGGGAGCAGAAGTAGCATCATTGATTTACAGATTTTTTTTTTAACGATTGGTGTTGTTGTGACTGAGGTTGGAGACTACCTTAAAGCAGAAAAGCTGAAGTGATTTCAGAGCAGAGTTGGAGCTCAGCAAGCATGTCTTCACATAAAAAGGTAAATCAATACACAGGTAAAACAGGCACTCAGCTTTGAAGGCAGAGACTATTTTTCATTTTTCAGTCCTTTCTTAACAGACTTTTTAAGCACCAAGGCTGCGCAACATCCTCCCCTCCCTCCCCCCGAGTTGATTCACACTGTAGAATACATTTCAAATGCTTGGGGACAGTGGTTACATCTGCGTGAAGCTTGTGGGTCATGCAGGAAAAAGACATCTGCTAAAATCACTGCTTCAAACTCACACAGTGCTTTTGAAGCTCGGACAATCCTTCACCCCATTCCCCAGTTCACATTTTTTTTTATTTCTTTCTTCACTCCCCGCATGCAACAAGGACTAAAAGAAGGAGCAGAGAGCTGAGCCCCTGTCTCAGAGCATGGTGATGGGGGCTCTTCTCTCAGGTACTCTTCTTGGGAGGCAAGGAAGCCCAGAAATTGTTAACAAAAAGCTAATCAGGCAAGAGCTTGCACCCAGCTTAAAGACCCGGCTGATTCGTAGTAGGCAGAGAGGAGTCCATCTTGTGGTGGTACAAGTGCTTACTGCATCTACCACGTATAAGGAACAGCAGCACAACAGTAATATGGGGGGAAGGGAGGGTGGTAAGAGGGGAAGAGACAAGTCATTTTCAAATATGAAGGAAAAAAACATTCAAAATGTTTGTCTTAGAACTATTTTTCTGGTTAATGTTTAACCTTTCACTTTTCCAAAGTAATGTTCTTGTTATCAGAAGCAGAAATTAATTGAGTGCAAGTGACTCATGCAACATTTAAGGTTTTCTTTACCTACCAATGTAAGCAAATGGTGTAAGCATGTCCCTTTTTGTCCCACGAGCTGAAAAGAAAGCAAGTGAGCCAGAAATGACCTATTGTGCCGCAAATGCACTCGAGCTCCATTAGGAAGGCTCTCGTCCTCAAATCTAGCTATTCTAGGAAGCAAACAGCCAGAGGATGAGGGGGTATCTGTGCCCTGGTGGAAGACTCAGGGGGTAGGGGAAAGCTCCCTGCTAACGGGGAGTCCTGGGAAAGCCTTTGAGTTGCACTGCGCCATAGTGAATGACAGCCGTGATTTTGACGGATGCTGGGAGCTCTCTGATAAGAACCCAGGGGTTAAAAACAAATGCTTTTGAGGAATTTGTGACCAATAAATCAATCATTTCATTAAAGCAAACAAATGCAATGCATATGGTTTGCCTCCTGTGTTTGGGGGTCTCAACAGCCTTAGATGCGTGGGGGTTCATCCACTGACAGGATTTGTTCATGCAAAGGGGAAGCTGACTGGAATCAGAAGAGTGTCATTCAGATTTTCTTTATGGTAAATCCCTAACTGTGTTTATTTATGGTTTAAAGTAGCCGTACTATTTCATAAGGGAGAAACAGGGATAGAAAAGAAAAAAAAAATGCTGCTGCATAAGGATTTACAACAAATACACATTTGTGTTGCACAGTCCGAAAACATCAAATATTGAGCAACTTTTCCTTCATTGCAAAGATACTAATTTTTCATCCAAGATCCAGACCCTAGGAAGAAAAGGCTCTGCTTTATAACACCTAAGGTGTGATTCCCCTGTTTGTATCAATTATTTGTACATTCCAGGGGAAAAAATGGAGCAAGTCCCCTGTTGCTGAGCAGGCAGTTGTTTTCTGTAGAAGGCATAGAAGCAGCGACTGCTTGTCTTCCAGATTTAAGTGGATCTGAACCATTTCTAATATTACTGCTGAGACAATTCTTAAGATAATTGTCAATAATTAGATAGGATTTATTTATCCAGGTCCTTCGGTACTCTTCATTGTGCCCTACTCGGCTGATAAAACGAGGCAGTTTTAAGGAAAAAAGCAAGCAGAAAGCAGTATTGTCCAAGCAATCTGCTTTCCAGATACTTTATGACCTACTGCCCTCATGATTCAGTTCCGATGGTCTCACACTCTGCTTTTTACTCATGGTGGTTTGCAGGGGATCTATAGCTGATACAGCTTTCACCTGAACTGGATGAAAAAACTGGTGCATTGGGGGTCCCAGCTCATGGACAGCCATCAGAGGGAAATGTCAGCGGATGGAAGGTAGGTCGTTCTGGGTGCTGCTCTCATTTTAGGGCCCACTGTTGTAACATCTGGGAAATAGGAGCATAACTTGCTTTGCTGCTCTCACCTGCACATTGCAGTTATGGTGCATATCTCTCAAAGGGTGCAAGTGGCTGAGCTTTAAGAGTTTCCAAAGGCCTTTCTAAGGGGCTTGGAAATAAAGTGTCAGAGCATTCAAATGGCCCATATGCTTCTTAACAGTGACTATCATTTTTCTAAAGGAGTCCCATTTTACTTGACCTTTTGCTCTGCGCGCTGCAAAGTTAAGTCAATAAATTAAAATCCAGCTTTGATGTTAAGGAGTCATGGTATACTCCTGGAAATGAAAGCAGCTGTCACAAACAGCATCTTTTTTTTTTTTTTGGGAAAAAAAACTGGGAAAAAGACAAAAGAGTTTCTTTATTTTTCCCCAACTGAGTAAGTTAAGTCAATAAATTAAAATCCAGCTTTGATGTTAAGGAGTCATGGTATACTCCTGGAAATGAAAGCAGCTGTCACAAACAGCATCTTTTTTTTTTTTTTAGGAAATAAACACTGGCAAATAGACAAATGAGTTGCTTCATTTCTCCCAATCTGAGTCAAGTTTAATTTTTAAGCTGATAATAGCAGTACTGGTGCAAAGTCTCAGAAACATAAATTCCAAAGAAACAAGAGCTCTTTCTTCAATAATAGCTCTCATCATGTCACCGCCAACATTTAGACCCCTGCAACAAGCTTGTAAGTTGGAGGAGTGGAGGCATGGGCTCCTTTGCATTTTTGAGACCCCTACCAAGCCTGTGCTATTGCACCCTCACCAGCATAGCGGTATTTCTCTTTCTGAATAGGAAATTCAGTATTTTTTTTGCCTTCCCCGGCTCTTAGACAGGTTTTATGTCCTCCCTCTTCCAAGAAGCTTGACTCTGTTTTCTAGACCTGGATCTAGAAACACAACTTCTTCTGGCATGGTCTCTGATTTCTGAAGAGAAAGGGGCTGTTCAGAGCTGATGCTGTGGTCCAAGTCACTGTCTATCACACTTCCCTGCTCTATTTTCACTTTTCTCATGTAACATCACATCATCTCACTTAATACATTTGTTTCTGATTACAGGCTGTGTATAATGGCCCAGCACAATGCCTTACAGTATGCTATGGCTTCATGCCATGGGAAAACATATTCGTAATTTTTATGACCCCAGTGCAGCAATGATGCATTTTTTAAAAAACAGAAGAACATATAAAGGAATTATTTTGTAGCAGAATTAAGCATCATTACTCACAGCAGACATACACATTGGAACTCATTAAGTGTTTGCCTTGTTATTCTTGGTATTTCAGAATATGTGCTGTAAGTGTCTCTTGGTCCTTTCCAATTCTGCTATATAAAATCCCTTAAAATTAGGCAGGACTAGGCCATAAAGCTCTTGATCTCAGATGTTGGAGCCAGATTTTTCCCCTCCCTGTCAATCTGGAGTGAATCTGCAGGCAAGGGATTTTTTTTTTTTTTCAGCTTTAGATGGTCCAAAAAAATGCTGAAGGAATGATAAGGAAGGTGGCAAGGAACAGCAGAATGGGTGGGTTACAGCAAATGAGTACACACAGCCTACAATTCCCATTTGCCATTCCATACTATTAAAAAAAATAAAAATTAAAACTGAGAAGAGTCTGGGTGGACAGAAGGATGGGGTGGGGAAGAAAATGTCAGAGCAAGCCCCTGGCTATTTCTCATTTCATTTCACTCAGTGGCAATATGTCAAAAACAGGGAGAAGAGAAGAAAAGGGAACATTGAAATTTGAGGGAGGGGGAGGATGTGTGTGAAAAATTCCATAAAATGTGGTTCCTTTTTAAACTCTTCTGTGCAGAGACAACTGCAACATTTTCATGGGTTCTTCCCCTTATTTTTTAATTCTTTCTGCAGGACAGTGCTCTCAGAGGAAACAGGTTGAGACCAAAACAGTGCAAACGCCTTTCAGAGCTGTGCTACCCAGGGTCTAACTCCAGAAAACTTTCTGGCAATGAGACATGGGGATCAACCTCAGCCTTGGTGTAACTCCACTCATATCACAGGGGCTGCACCATGGCAGAAGTTATTCCCCCAAAAGAAAGTTGTCTATTTTAAGATTAAAGGGATACAGAAGCAAAACGGGAAGCAGAATCCAGTGAATGGCTTCATTCATGAGGATGGAAAGTTTTGGTAGGGTGGACTGAACCCTGAACTGTCACTGCTGCTTTTTCTCCTCGGCCTCTGTCTCGGAAAGGTTTTGGAAGAAGAGGTCATTCTACACACACAAGTAATTCCCCACTCAACATACCAGTGGCATTACCCGCCTCTGGCCTCCCACACGCTGTCATACCCTTATCAGGACACTCACACACATGCTAGCGCCAGGACCCTTTGGTAACTTCATAAAAAAGCAAAGCCCATCTTATGAGTCAGGATCTGGTAACGCTAAGTGCTGGAGAAAATGTGCACGGACAGATAAGCACGAGGCTAAGGATAGTGCCTGCCTTCTGGGACTGCCTCTGCTTTAATGTCATCCAGAAGACAAGTTGAGAACATGAAGATCTCTGTGGACTACTTTTACTGGGCTGGAAGTCCCTAGGGCTTTATAGGATGACTGGGATGGAAGCGTTGAGCCCAATCTGTCCAGCAGATATCCCACATATTTCCTAAAACACCTCCTCAAAGCTCTTTGCATATGAGTTGACATTTGGTTGCTCAACAAGCCATTCAGTGAAACCCATGTTTCCTGTGAGGTAAGGGGAAATCAGATGTGCTCAACCACACTTCTGCTCCTCCAGACTTCTCTTGAGGTTCACCTTACCTTTTTCACTGCTTCATATATGTGACTTGGCTGTTGGAGCACTCAGCTTTTTCACATATCCCAGATCCAATCTGCTCTGTGTGTAGGTGTTTTCAGGTAAAATCTGTAAATGCAAATTTGAAAGCTGGCTCTGGAAACTTAGCCTAGGAAAAGAGATCTGTCCTAACTGAGCTGGCTTACTCAGGATGAGAAGGAGTGTTTCTTCTGCACTCTGTCTGACAGAACAGTTTTTCCCGAGAATGGAAGTCCTCTGCAGAGGTTCACACAGTAAATGTGGTTTGGGCAGACAAATAATATTCTGATACAATCATTGCCTCTTGTGGGCTAAAAAATGAAAATACTGGATAAGATCCCACCTCCTGGCTTTGTGCTTGTCAAGAATAGGATCTATTAGTCTTTAAAAGAAATAATAACAATACATAGTAGCCAAGGAGAGTTATGTGAACTGGCATCTAATCAATGTTTCATGGAGGGTTAGGGGGTTTTTTTCCACTCCATTTTTTAAAAATTCTCAGAACTGTCATTAGCAAACAAGATTTTACTCTTGCAGGCTTTCCTCACCTTCTCATGTAGGGATGCTCCAGTCCTCTGGATGGATTTGCTTCTTCCTTTTAGGATAACAATCTGTGTCCTACAGAAGACGGACTCCCAGAGCAGCAGTGTGCAAGAACTGGGAAACCGTCTTACCACCTTTAGAAAGCTGGGACAGTCAGAGCTCCTCTGATTTTTTGTCTTCAAAATCATCTCTCTGCATCCTCAAACTGCTCTTACAAATGTGAGACCAACGCCACCTTCAGCTGCACCAACAGATACTACTCACAGCCTGTGCAGTCATTTTACAAGGCTGTCAGGTGTTTTACAACTGTTTTCCCCTGTTTGAAGCAGTGTAAACTACTACATGAGGTGATGAGCAAGCTCTGACTTCCATGATTTTCAGTGATGGCATGCAGAGTTTTAGACTATTCCTGAACTCGAGACTCAGAAAATCGTGTCCCCAGGTTCATTTCTTTTCTGCCCAAATGTTGGGTATCAGGCACTCCCGCGTGGCACACCTGGAACAGTGCTTAAATCATTTGCCTTTTTCATTTAATGAGTGTAACATGACGGCAAAGAGGCTGCCGGCGTGTCCCAGGGAGGCACTGGCCATATACACAGCGTTGCTGTCATGGGCTGGCCCTAGCAGCCTGGTCAACTACACCATACTGTGGGAGCAGGTATGGCTGCTACCTCACCCCGTTCTCCAGGTCCCCTGGCATTTCCCACATGGCGATGGGAGGTTTGCTACGAGTGCAGCCTCTTGCACCAGGGCTGGACCAATACCCTTCCAACTCAACATGCTTGCAGCCGAACCCTGAAGACCTACTGTAGTTTGGAAAGCCACTTAGGGCTGGAGTTGTTTTATCATGTGTGAACTGACAGCGTCACTGTCTCTGCCTAACTCGTAAAAGCAGCAGAAATCAGTTGTTGCCTGGGTAAGAGCCAGGTTTCTGACTGGGTTTTTTGCGTGTGCCTAATTTCCTTGCTGTTGCTGATGGTAATTTTTAGGTTTTTGATAGATAATACTTCACCTTGGCTCCAAGAAAAAGTATGTTCCTTCAAGAGCCTGGAATGCCACCTATTCCTATGGCACAACATATATTCCAAGGAAAACATTACATTATAGCCACAAGAGTGTGTTTTGTCTGTACAGAAGCAGCTGGCGCAGCTATTTCCCCTCCATATGATCTAGGGGCATCTGCTGGATTATTGGAAATGAAAGCACGTAAGACTACAGCAGAGAAGCAGACTGCCTCTTCAAGTCTTCACACACATTGGTACTTAAAAAGAGTAGGAAGATTCATTTATGTGCCTACATATACACATAATATATGTATATGTGCTCTACATTTATGTGTGTTACAGATACATAACACACATATATAGGCATGTTAATGTGTGTTTGTGCATGTGTGAGAGGGAAGAGGAAAGAATAGAGGAGTTCCAGTGTTTGTCCTGTATTAACGAAATCATCTTTCAGACAAGAAAAAATGCTGTGACCAAGCCAAGGCTCCTGCTCAATGAGTTAATGCAAAGCCAGAAAATTATGGCAGTAACTGCTGTCTGAGCATGACCAGAATTTGAACTGCTTAGTATGCGTCCATTGCTGTATACTCTATTTCCAAATGAGCTTCATTTATAGTTGGGGGTATTGCTGGGGGGAAGGAGGGTTGCTTGAAGTCCTGAGCCATCAAGTTACATTTTTTTTCCTGGAAACAGTGATAAGTATCTGGAAGATAAAAACAGCAACCCAAAAATGCCTTCATATTTTTTCAGTGCAGAGAATTATCACATGACATCAGAATGTAGTTCACTTATGATGAAGGGTAATAAGAGAGAAAGAAACCAGTAAGAAGATGGTAAAATGTTCCATTTAATCAATTATTTTAAAGGTTAGACCACAAATGGGTAAATCCTAAGCAGAGAGTCCTTTCATTAGTTGCCTGGAGGCAGCAGTTACTTCTGGAGTCAGCAGACTGAGATGATTCTGAAACTTGCGTGTCAAGTGGCTGAACCCGTATCTGGTCTCAGTGGAAGGAGATTCCTTTGCTAATAATAAGCAGGTCCTCCACAGTGGGCGACAAAAGTCTTGTACATCTGGCTCTCAGATCACGCTCCCCAAAATCTCCTGTATCTCCTTCAGCAGCAGCAGCATATGTTGCATGGCCTTTTTCCTGCTCCATGATCCCTGAGCTAGGCCTTCTGCTGAGGTTGTGCCTGATGCATCCTCCTCAAAGAGCCATCCAAAGAGTCTTTCCCCATGCTCAGAGCAGGATGGTTAGATGGCTCAGACCTGGATGCAGCGTGCTTATATGGCCTAGCTGTGTCCTTCCTCACCAGCATGACTTGTTGCATGGAGTCTTCCACGTTAGGAAACCAGGGAATCAAAGCAATTCATGGCATGGAAGCAAAGACACGTTTCTTTCACTGATGTGCCTCCATACCTCTCTTAGACTCTTCCTGAGCTGTTTCCCATCTTCTTTGTTAACCATTAATCTTTCATCTTTAACACTTGTCAATGAATTTAGTTACTTTTCTTTGATGCGTCATATCTAGGACCTCCACGACTCCTTCGATTTGATCTTCAGTAATCTTTAATCTTTAATACACATACCGAAAATATAATTTGTAATTCTTTTGATATCCTTCTCCCAGTCCTCCACCTCTTTGCCTGGCTGTTTATCTTCCCTATCAGCTGGTTAGTACTGGTGGCATTGTTTGTTAGTTAGCTGCCCAAGTTAAGCGCTGTAACCTTTATATATTTGCAAGTTGACTGGTCAGAAGACAACTACTGTGTCCCATGTTGATTATTAAATGCATAAATATATTGTCCCAAACAAGGAAGACTGAGATGGAAACTCCATCAGAGGACTTCTTAAGGAGTTGTTGTCATGCCATGTCAAGCTCCTTGCTCAGATTCTGGGGTAGTAAAGGGATGGACCGGACTTTTGAGAGAAGATCTCTGGGTTATAGCATTGAAGATACCATGCAAGCATCAAACAGACCCCTGGAAGAGAACAGAAACATTGGGCACTGAAGTGAGAACTGCAGGGACTGAAATCTCAATACGCAGTTCTCAGGCATTTGTGTCTTGACAATGGAAAATAGAAACTGTTCCTTGACACACTTTATGACAAACATTTTTTCCTGTTATCTAAAAACCAACTTTACTTCTAGAGTAGTTTCTGTGGAAACAAAACTTTACCAGCCCTACAAAAAGGTGGTGTTTCTCTCTGAAATGTTTTTAAGAGAGAAGATATGTGCAAACTCAAGTATGAATTATGCTAGAAAGAAATAAATGGACTGTAAGAGGTCCACGACTTTCGGTTGAGTTTGCAGACATGAAGTGTATGCAGTAGAGTTTGGAAAGGACGAAGGAAAGGCAGAAAAGTGCGGCACAGATTTGGAAGTATTTTTTTAAAACACTGGGTCAAACTGAGAACGTGGAGATCTCAAGGCCAAATTCTTGATCGATATAAAACCAGTCTAAGCCACATGTCAGGCTCGAGTAGATCAGAGAGTTGGCCTGACTCTACTTGCCTTGCACTGATATGAAGCAGGAATAACTACACTGAAGCCAGTAAATTGGTTTTAGAAGAGTGTCAGAGCAGTGCCTGCAGATTTCAGATTGTTTAAGGGATAATGGGTCTTGGAGCAATTTCGGCTCTGGTAGCTGTGGAGTGTGATGGCAGCCTACATGTCAAAAGGACAAAAGCAAGGGTGTATCAAGAAAGCAATTAACAGCAGGGAATAAAATAAAGTAATGGGAGGACCAGCTTTGTTCTGTACTCTCCTTTTGTCCATGATCTAGATAAATCACACTTGCTTTTCCTTTCCAGTGACTGCTGTGTTAATGTACGTAACATCAGCAGCGGTACATGAACTTGTAACATCAGTAGTGGCGTAAGCACTGTTTGGTTTGGCCCAAATTACAGGACATTGAAAAGCAGAGTGAAAAGGAAGGACGGTTCTTTTTTTTTAATGCAGTATTAATTGCTTTCCCCCCCAATATGTTCTAGAGAGTCCCTCTTGCAAAGCCCAGGATTAAATTTCATGTTCACAGTTGTCCTAAACCAAGATACTACCCTTCGACTTTTATATTTTTTATTCTTGCTGGACATATCAAAGCATTTCGATGAGGCCAAGTCACTGAACAGAGAAGTGCCAAAGTAAATAGAAAAGTTTAAATTATTACAGCAAAGGGACCAAAATTTCAGCCAGGACCCGATTTGTGGGGATTTCCAAGCTATTCCATAGGGCTCCAGTATATAAATTTTCTAGATTTGACTTACCCATCAATTTTGATTATCCTGCTGATTTATTTCTGATTACCAAGGTCATCTCCACATTTAAAATGCAATTTATCTTGCCAGAAAAGTTACTGATGGGGTTTTTCAGAGACTCAGGCCAGCCTCCAGCTCTTGCTGTTTCAGAGCTGCTGCCAGGGAGCCCACCAGCCCCTGCCACACCAGGCAAATCCTCAGGGGTCCACCAGGACACAGGAATGCACATGCAAACCCTACTTTCTCAACTCGCCCCGCTAGTGGCTGCTAGAAATTGGCAGCAAGGGTCGGCTGCAGCCCCCAGTTTGTACCCTGTAACTCCCCCAAAATGAGCCTGGGGGTGACGACAAAGCTGAATCCATCCTGCGGGATGGCAATGCTTTTCCCATCCCTCCTGAACGGGCATACATGGAGCTGTGTGACACTGACTTGCACATTATTTCCTCCTGACTGGTCAAAAGGTTTTAGTTTTGCACTTAAACACTCATTAATAGACAAGGTTTAGCTTATTTGTTGCCTCACACTTTGGGCAACAGGCTCTTTATCAGAATGTGTTCATTACCCGAGCTAATAAATATTTTTAACATAAAGTATTACCTCCTTCAGATTTTTGGACACCAACCAAAAAATAAACACATCCGTTTCCTATTGTTGGTTTGGAGATATTTTAGGGCCCCATCTTTATTTTTAACCCTGACTTTTTCCCCTTATCCAGTGGTGGAAGAAAATAAGGAGTCAACAAGAAAGGCAACAGCAAGGAAGCCTCTACTTTTTGGAACTGTGTATCTAACTTATGTCTAGGTGGAAAAATGTAAACAAACAAACAAACAAAAAAACCAGGCCAAAGCTGAAAGCTGAGTGTTTACTCATTAAAGAAAAAGTAGTCTGAAACGAGCAAAGAAAAAAGATCACATGGACATTTCAAAATAAAAGTGTTTTCTAGAAAATGTCAATAAGAAAGATTGAAAACCTTGGGGGCAGAAGGGTTTAGGAAAAAAGATACTTCCAGAATCAGAAAAAAAAGTCTGGTTTTGGAGGTGTTTGTTGCCGATGTAGGAGCAACCAGAGTTTTGCCAGCATGTGGAGGCCATGGAGACCCTTCCTTGGCCAGATGAACTAGCACAACGTCTCCAATTCATACCTGTACTTGCAGATACAGCTGTAGAGGTGGAGCTGCACTCTCCACAAAACCCAGTCACTCACCAAAGAGTTGAGGTCATTCCCATGGGACATCTGAAATGGGCAAACCAGGTCATTGTCACCTGTGGTGATAGGGAAAGCTCTGGCATGAAATGCCTGCGCAAGCAATGAGCTAACATGCAGGTGGGCATGAACGGGAGCAGGCGCTTTGCTGAGTAAGTGGTGGTTACTGGCCAGGCACTGAGGAACAACTGTTCTGGTAGAAGAGGAGCATCAAACAGGAGCTATAGTCACTTACTCATGATGTGGTCCTTATTTCTTGCACTGGGAGGGCAGCAGAGACAGCAAACCCTGATCCCAGCACTACCCTCCATGGGCAAATGAGGGGGGACTTTATATTTCTCAGGAGTGACATCCAGAGAAAAGCCAAACCCCTGCTTGGTCACAAAGATGGCTCCCGACATGCTTGAAAACGCCCTTAGGAAATGCAGGGTAAGGAATGAACAGAATAAAGGTTATTTGTTCTGATAATTGGTTCTGCCCTCAGCTGCAGCCCAATTTATGGGTTTGCAAGATCATTGTAGGGCTGGCTCTTTACTCTGCCTGACTAAAAGGATTTTGCCCACTTTTAGGAAGAAGACTTGGACTTTAAAACTATTTGAATAGATAAGACTTTAAAACAGCTTTTTTTTTTTTTTAATGGGCCATGTGTTTCTTACTTCCCTGATTTCTATTCTTCGAATGCCTGTGGAACAAGCGAGAGGAGTTTACTGGCAAACAATCCCCAGTGAAGAGTTAAGGGAACTGGTCCTGCACTTTGCACAGTTTCCCACTTTGTCTATAGAGAGGAGGGACTGATCTCTGAGCTCAGCTTCCTACCCCAGGATCTCCAACAGCCTCTCAGGACCTTCACCCCCACCATTGCTAAGGGTTTTGAGACCTTTTCCCATTGCACAAGCCCTATATTATTTTCCTGAAGCAAAGTCCTCTTTTCTAGCCCCCAAATGTTTTTGGCCCTTGTGTGGCATCACGAAATAGCCCATCTTCAGATCACAAGGTACAAAGAACATGGAGGCTGATGGGGAACTGAAATGATAAACTTGACTTTATTTCATTGAGAAATTAGGGTGCAATGCCCGTACTAATACAAGGCAATACTTCTTCATGCCTCTATTTACAGTGCCAAAGAGCGAGAGAGAACAAGTGAGTAAGCAAGTGAGAGGGAGATTAACGAATACAATATACAGGAGCCTAAATTGAAACATCATTTTTCACAGGAAGAAGGCTTTGGCAGGGCTCATGCTGTTTCTGATGTAGTGTCTCCAGTCGGCCCCAGGAAAAATTGGCTGCAGTTTCTCAGAACCTGCCTTTTGAGACTCAGCGACTGCTTTTCTTCCCACAGATCTGATTAAGCTAATTGCACATTTTCTTTAATTAGAAGAACGGAGGTCATTTATCTGCAAATGGCCTGAAAAAAATGGATGTTGTTTTAATGTGGCCTTTTTTTTTAATCCTTGCTTTTACTAAGGTGTTCGGCTTCTTTTCACTCTGCTGCTTTCAGCTACCCCGTTTTGCGAGGGCTAGGCACGCCGGACCTGGCATCCCGACAAATTCTTAGGGAGCTTTTGAGACTGTTTTATGGGACCCAGTCACGGGGATTTATACTGTGAGGAAAACCTAGAGCTGAAGAGATCCTCCTCCAGCCCCGGTCTGAACTGAAGCGTAAATGAACTGAGACTCTGTGTATTTGTGCTTTTTTTTTAATTCTCCTCTAAGCCTGGCCCGCCAAACAAAGCACATGGTGCCACGTCAGAGAGGGCTGTAGGACAAACATCGGGGTGGTGGGGACCCAGATTAGGGGTGCTGTCCAAGCTGCAGGGACTTTGAGGTGAAATGTGAACAATTGAGGGTATCTTACTACCACAATTTGACATGGAAAAACCTCCCTGAAACAAGGTAGATGACAGACAGTACCTTTAAACTCCTGCAAATGCCTCATGCCAAAGGTGGAACTGTGTATGCTCTCAAATCTGCTTTAAAGACAAGCTGCTGGACCCAGATCTTTTACAGAGTTGGTGTGCGGAGCTATGTGTGAGCCAGCACGGGGGTTGTGGAAAATGAAAGCACATTTCAGTGATTCCTCAACTTCTGCACTGCCAAAATATCAGTCTCAAGAAGGCTGTCAAGAGCAAGATCCGCCATCACATTATCCCTATCTGTTCCATAAACCAAATAAAAAGGGCACGCTGGACATTCAGGGCAAAAAGTCCCTCTCATCACACAAGTCAGTGAAAAATGCTCAAAAAAGGCAAGGAATTAATGTGCGGGGGGTGAGATGGGTGAGGAGAGGGGAAGCTGCTAGAGCTGTGGTTTAGGGGATTTCCTTGAGCAGTGGACAACTCATCCGGATCTCTGCAATGTCTGGTATGTACCCTATCTACTGCAAACTGCAGTGACTTTGAAGACCTGAACATGGGGAAGCAATCAGTACCACCATGCACTACTACCACCACGGCACTCTACCTGCTGCTAATTAACACGGAGTACTTATTTAGCATTCAAATCACCCTATTATCCTGGGTTCATTGGCTCTCCATCCCAGTGAGGTGTCAATGTGGCAAGAAACAAGTGCAACAAAGACTTTCCCTTTTGGCTGGGAAGGCAGTGATGACCATTTTGTTAGTTGTTCCTCCCTCCCTGCCAGGAGATGGCCTGTTCAGGGTTACCGCTGGCAATTGCTCAGCAAGTGACCAAGGTGAAAACGGGACCAGGCTCAGGGACATTAAAAGAGAAGGGATGGGGAAGCTGATCTGGGTTTTCACAGCAGCAGCAGCACACCCGGCTGCCCTCACCTCCCCTCTCACTGCCGGGGACTCCCTAGTACAACTGTCCCCCCTTTCCTCTTGGGCTTGCTCTTAGGCTGTGCTCCTGCCTCCGTTTTGGTATGTGTGCCTTCAGCAAGCGTCAAAGAAGATGTCAGGTTTTTAATACTCCAAAGTGGTGTCAAACAGCTAAAGAAATGGGGTCTATCACACAGGGTTTGACAAAACATAAAGCAGTGGCATCTGTCAGCAGTCCCTGACCACAGCTGCATCTGGATGCCTCCCAGTGCGATGGGAAGGGAGCAGCCATCCAGGAGCAAGCAGCCATGCTCAGCTGGACCTGGGAAGTCCTAGCATCGGCGACTGGGATTAACCCACGGGGGTTCATTCACCTCTTGATGAGGCCTTGTCTGGCTGTGTGTGTGTAGGCTGTAAGGGGCTATGGTACAGACATGGCCACTGCCTGACCCTGTGCATTGTTGGAGGATGCTCCCGCCTGGGTAGAGCATCACTCACCACCTTTGTATGATCCACATCAGCAAAAATAAATTAAAACCTCCCTCCTCAATGGGAAGGCAGAGTCAGGATCCTGCAGCAGCCAAATTTTCCAGGCAAGGCAAGTTTTTGCAAGCAGGCAGGGAGGTGAAGCTGTGCTGGCATTTGCCCTTTGTGCCTGAGGTGTGTGATGGGCACCAAGCCCCTCCGGACACACGCCATCAGGAAGGCAGACATGGCAGCGGAGGCTGGTGGGGGCTCCCCGCTGGGCAGGGAAGAGGTTAACCGCAGAGCCGGGCAGAAGAGGCCACTGGGCAAAAGATGTTGCTGTCTCACGTCTGGATGTTTTAGCGTAGAGCTGTCGTGAAGCCTCACAGAGCTGAGGGGTCCCTCAGTGGTTCCTATGGCTTTAAAGTGCCCGGGATGATTTAGTGGAGGGGAGGGATTCCTGATCAGAGAAGTGCCTTTTACTTCTTTTTTTTTTTTTTAAACATGTCGCTGATCAAAGCGGTGCCAGGGAGGCTAGGAAGAGCAGGATCCTAATGGATCAGCTGTGTAAAACATGTCAGCAGACAAGCCCCAGTTCTCAATGTGTCTCTCAGGGAACAGCTCGCAGATTAGAAAGAAAACACACACGCACACACACACGCACACACACATGCACGAACCCTCCTGCTGACCTTGTGTCAAGGAGTTAAGTGTTATTTGGAAGTGATCGCAATCAGCTTTTTTTTTTTCCCCTCATAAAACCCCCAAAATATGTTTCCCAAATATCCAACAACAACTTAAGAAGCGATGGATGGATTTATAAAAGTTAGACAATGACTTATTTGAGGCAAACTAAAAACATTTGGTAGAAAAGGGCAGTGGACTCTATTGTTATCCAAATGAATCATACCCCCCACTTACAGACAAGCTTCTCTCCCCACTACCCTTACAGCCATGACATATCTGGATGTACATGACCCTGCCACTGTTTCATTTTGGACAACTTTTGGCAAGGTGTGGAAAAAATATTTCATATTTTCTTTAATAGGCAACCCATTAAAGAGGCAGCCTCTTGGTTTAGAGGGGGGAAAGAAAACAGGAAATTTATGTTAACCAGAGACAGAAAGAAGTACTTTTTAATGAGTGGGGCAGTAAGAAAAGTAGCAATTAGATAATATAGACATGAAATGTGGGTTTACATAAATGTTGATAAAAATGGTGTAAGATTGCCCTGGTGGTGCTCGCTAATACTTTGTTTAAAAGAGGCTGCAGAGTCATTGTTGCTTCGAAATATTAGCTTCTAATTCTGTAAGGCTTTCCCTTGTAACCTGAATGGAAAGGGCATGTGTGTTAGTTAGGTGGGCAGGGTGAACCAGAAATCCGCCCCCCCCCCCCGACTCAGAACATCTCTTCTGTTGTTCTGGCCCGTTGCGCTCACCCCATCGTTACCGATGGATCCAAACAGACTGAATCTGGTAGGGTTGTGAACAGCGTGACAGGACAACCTGTGTCGGGTGTAAGCTAGGGAGGATGGACAGAATTTCAGATCACCTTCAGCAATGCGGGTGTTTTACTTGTGCTCACAGGCCCTCCTTCCCCGTGCCCAGGTGATGTGGTAGCAATGAGAAGCAAAGTTTCCTCCTCAGCCACCGCAAAGGTAAGAAAGCAAAAGCTCCTTTCCTGTTTCAGGAGATCATGTTGTGCTACCCCACAAGGCAGGGATAAGAAGGTGAATAGACTAGAATAGTTCGGTTGTAAGGGACCTACAACCATCACCTAGTCCAACTGCCTGACTGCTTCAGGGCTGACCAAAAATTAAAGCATATTATTAAGGGCATTGCCTTTTCCCAAAGAAAGCACTGTATAAATGAGAGTCTTTAACCACCATCTTCCCCCTTCCTCCTTTGCGGGAGATTTAGCCCACAGACCAACACCAAAAAATTTGCCACCTTTAGAGGTAGGAACCCTCCCAGGGCATTTTAGCTGCTTTAAAATCCCCTTAACCACGCGCCTGTTGTATCATCCTGACCGTAATTAGAGCTGTGGAACAAAGCTAAGGTTTCTGCTAGCCAGCAAATACGAAGAGGTAGTTATTTGATAAAGTAGCTGAAAACCCGGGGTTACATAAACAAAGAAAGAGTTCACTTCACACAAACATCAGCATTTCCACTAGAATAAATCTGTAATGCTAGCTTTCATCTCAGCCTGAGAGAAAAAAAAACCCAAACCAAAACAGCCTGTAGAAATATACACTGATATGTAATTATTTGCTTCATGTTTTGTACACATTAAGCATAGCAAGAGTTCTTATGAGGTGTATATTGATTTACGGTTATGCCTTTCAGTGTACCTTGTATCTGCATACAGTTTATAGGTTTCTTTTTTTACAGCTTTCCTGTAATTTCGTATATTTTGATGAGTTATGAACCCAGTTTTATCTGAGGAATATTCTCCAAGGAGCATGAGGCAAATATCTTCCTCTGCCTGGCCAGGCTGGGCACAGAGGCCAGGGATGAACATGCCTGGTGGTCACATGGCACACACTGGCTCTTGGGAACAGAGGGGATGGCCATCCGGGATGCTTGGGTGCCAGGCTGTCCCAGGCTTTCTTTCTAGGGTGTGTTATTTCACAGTGGCTGCAGGTTCGGAGCCAGGGTCCCACACCTCCATGGTACCCTGAGGTGAAGTGTTCTGTCCCTTCTGCTCTCAGGGGTGCGGGGACAGGGAGGGTGAGTGACTGCTTCACTGCACTCACTCCTCCCTCGGGTGTGCTTCAATCACCTGATGCAAAGATGAAGCAGTGTTGGAGAGTTTTTTGCTTCGAGGTGGGACTATGGTGCACTGAGGAAAGCCCAGAGGAGAGGAGAGGAGAGGTGGGAGGGTAAAGCCCTGTGGAAGAGAAGTGTCTCCTCTGGAGCTTCAGTTTTCAGCAGCAAGGCCTTGGCTTCAATGAGAGGGTCTGCATCCCTGAGCAGATCCCGGAGATGGTGATGGCCAACGCACCTCTGTGTGCTGGTGCCTCTTTGGGGGACAGCTGTGGTCCCACTGTGGGGAGGGACAGCGAGGCAGTGGTGAGCTGGTCACCAGGTGCCTGGGCCATCATCCAAGAGGGATTTGAGAGAACAGGTTGGCAAAGCCCTGGGAAGCTTGAGCAGCAGAATCAGGGAGAGGAGGCAGTTTGGCCAATGGGCTTATGCCTTGGTCTTTTGGATCTTTCCTTTGGAAAGTGATCTTTTGGAAATTTTGAATGTGGAGCCGGGCAATGGGGATGGCCTGCGGTTCAAAGCAGTGATCTATCAGGTCTCTTCTGCCTCTGCCTCTCTGCTCCACTGTTGGGTATTTGGGTCTCCTGCTCTCCTGCTG
>NW_009270000.1:1722318-1723217 GCF_000687185.1 Egretta garzetta | reverse complement strand
CCTGCTGAAGAAGAGATGAAAAAAAGGTGGTTTTTTCCCAATGGAAGAGCTTTCCCATCATCTGGATAATCTACTTTTGGTGCAATAATTGACATTGTATGTTATGCGTGAACAATATTGTACTCTAACAGTAACTGGAGACCAATTCACCAAACACAAATCTCCATTTAAAATGCAGCTTTACACCATAGCAAAAATATTGACAATATTAACAAATAAGGAGAAGACTGATGCTCCCCATTTCATCTCTCTCCAGTCTTGTTTACACTTCAACCATTTTGCCTCTTGATCTTCAACCTCTGAATGACAATGCTAACCTTAGTATTTCCTACTTAGCTAAAAATAAAGCTACATGCCTTTCTAGTGCATATGATATTAACAATTGCTTTATGCATTCAGATAAAGCATTTGCTTGCTCAAAGCATTTTTGCCAAAAACCTCTTCCATTTATCAAGAGGCTGGCTAGATTCATTCCTCCAAGAAAAGGTGACATGATGGGCCTTCTTCCAAGTAGGACCTAGGAATGGGCTAGTCCCCAAAGGTCTGCGTGATCGTTTTGGTAAGGATGATGAGAGGAAAGTTTGGGTGAGGCACTGGGTTTCACTTTGGCCTCTGGAGATGGCACGATGAGCTTGGGAGGCTCAGGGCATGGTGGTGAAGACACTGCTTCTGGCAGGGGCCCTGGCAGCAGTCCCCTGCCTCCGGGAATTGGCCTTTCCTTTCTGAAGCAACTGCATGATTTACAGCAGCCCATGTGAGAAGAGAACAAGGATATGCATCTGCAAATAAACGCTAATGAGATGTTAAGATTAGGAAAAGCCAGGAAATTCCAGAAGTTGGGGCTGCTATGGCATCATTAGTTCTCCTGCAGCATGGTGCGTATCCGGCAGGGAGGAGGC
>NW_009270000.1:1717651-1722306 GCF_000687185.1 Egretta garzetta | reverse complement strand
GGTGTGTCCCGGCCAGCCTAGTGCCACTGCATGAGAGTCATGCTGCGTACATACGTGATCGATTGCTTCCCTGCAAGTGAAGGAATTACCCCTGCACTGGGCAAAACGACACCTCTGGGTCAGACGGAGCTGTGCCGGGGAAGCGGAGGTTGTGCATCACCCCAGAGGCAATGCCAGGAAGTCGTATGACTGGTGGTGACAGGGGGATGTGGTAAACAGCAGCCTTTGCCTCATCTTCAAAAGGCCTTAATCAAAGTCTTGCTGGTTATGATCCCTATCATGGCAAAATTGCATCAGCAACCAAATTATCATTGCTTTCCGCATGTGATCCCTTGGGGTGGGGAGTAAGAGGAAGGAGGAAGGTCTATCAGCCATCACGGTGATGGCAGCAACAAAAGAAAGTACTGGCTGTGTGCCACGGTGAGCAGGAGAAGATGGGGCCCACTCATTACTCAGGCCCCTCAGTGGCATGGGTTTGGTGCAGGAAGATGGCGAAACTCTACTTGGGGCTGGAGGACTCGGCCTGTAGGGATGAGGGATGGAGACGAGTTGTGGCGATGGACCAGGACAAGAGTTCCCTTAATTCCTGGTCCCATGTCACAGTAGCAGCAGGCAGGCCCTGGATGTGCCTGGGTGTCAGGGTTTACAGTCTGTCACTTTTTGTGACCTGTGCAAACCTGGCAAGCAATCCTTTTGCTTTGGGTCCCACCCAAATGCTGGATGGCAACAGTTTTGGTGAGGAGGCTAACGTTCAGCATCGGCCAATGGTCTCCACGATGGATGGTGAGGCCCATGCAAAGACGCAGCCTCAGGACGTAACCTCCTTCTCCTCTGGTTCCGCATGGTCTCTGAGAGATGAAATATTGCATCCTACAAGACCTTCCTCTGACTTTCTGGTAACCTGTTACCCAGGCTTGGTTGAAGACCAACTTTGTGTCCAAGAAGAGAAATAGTTCAGCAGCCAGAGGGGTGTCTGTTCTACTCCTCTGCGAAACACTGCATGGAAATATTTGACTTAACCTGACCCACAAATTGAAAGAGCATCCTGAAAACAAAAGCTGGAACTAAAAATATGCAATGCCATTGATGCACTATTTTTCTCCCTCTTCAGGAGAAATTGTTTGCATCCTGAACTGTTGCTTTTTGGATTGGGACAGTTTGTTTACGTAGGTAGGGGCAGGAGTATGTGCATGCAATAAAATTTCCCCCCCTTTCTTTTTTTTGTGGACAAACACAAATGGCAGCTGAAGGACATGCGTAAGAATATTTCCATTGGCAGAGATTACTGACACATTGCAGAGCTGGATATTTTACAATGTTTGTTCAAACCAGTTCAGCCCCTGGTGTGAACTGACTTCACTCCACTGGCTGGGACAGGACTGCACCCCAGCTGGGGGAGCGTTACCTCTACTCAGGTTCAGAGCACCAGGGACAACTCTCAAAAAGAGCATAGAAATACCTGCTCTAAACCGCCAAACACAATTCTCTGGGATACGCAGGCACTGTTCCTTCCTAAGCACTTGACCCGCAGTACATCAGAGAGTAAACTGCCCATCATGGGCATTGGGTGTGGGGAAGCTGGGGGCATCTCGAAGGGGTTTTCTTAATAGCTACAGAACTCCTGTATAGCTAAAATGATACTGATGCTTTTTTATTGATGTGGGAGTAAGCACAGGATGTGGTTTTAGGAAGGTCTGGCCTCCCAGTCCTAGTAAGTGTTGTGGCAGTGCAGGAGAAGGCATAGAGACAGTGAGAGGTTGGAAGCATGTTAAAATACCATTCGGACAGAATCATAATGGGATCATAAAAGCTAGCAAGGATGCACAAAGAAGCAAGATCAAAACAGAGGCTAATTCACTATTGTAGCAGAAACCTGACAAGGTGTTTCTCTTAAGATATTAATAACTGAGTATTAATTAAGAAGAAATATCTTAATAGGATGGTCAAAGGAAATTTAAGGCAGTGCAAATTATTTAAGCATTCCTGATGAAACGCTATTAGGAACAGGAAAGTTAATTAGCAGAGGTTGAAGTGAGGAGCTGTAGGGGAGACAAGGCTTACAAGACCCCTTCTCCCTGGGGTTTTGGGCACGGTAGGAGCCCCTACTTCTTACATGAGGGACCGGGGACTGCCACATGCTTTCCAACTTCAATGTTCAGCTAAGTGTCCTGCAAGGCAGCGGACTCAGGTACCTCAGTGATGGGTCTAGCAGGACCAGCCAGAGTAGAGGGGAAGGGAACTTTGTGTGCCTAGAAATGCTGAGGAACAAGCCTTCAGACAGACCTTCACCCATCCACCCCCCATCCCCCCATCTGTCCCTGAGTTATTCATGTCCAACAATGCGAAAAGGCTCTGTTTGGCTGTGGCTCAGCAGATTACCGCTACATTTAATAGCTGTCTTTGGTATGACGCCGTTCGCCTTATCTCTCCTCTCTCCTTTGGCTCGGCCTTTGAACACTAATCCACCTTCTAGCGCAGCCTGCACCCCGCTTCTGCTTGATCTTTGTTTGCCATGAATGCATACAGCTCCAAGGGTTTTAGGAGCAGTATCTTTGCTGCTTGGGCCCACGTCGTCAGGCTGCTTGGGCACACGTTCAGCAGTGCTGAAGAGACATGTGGATCTGCTAGCTCCTGGGTTTACCCATGAAATGAGTCAGTTTTCCTTCCAAGAGCCAAGTTCTGATCTTAAGCATCGATTCAGACCTTTTTTTTTTTTTCTTTTTATGTATGTGTACTTATTTGCAAGGCAGTGCAGTACCTGAAAAGACTAGATGGTGTGAAAATCTTTCCATGCATAGCCCTCACACATATATGTATTTACTCTCCCTTCCCTCGCGCATGCACACACACGCACAGGAGCAGAGTTCAACAGCCCAGTCCTGCCAGTGTTTAAAGCCACTTAGCCTCTTCTAAGCCTTTAAATAAAATTTGTTGTGTGCATGTGTGTGGTGGGTTGTTTTTTTTTTTTTACCCCACTTCTTAGGAAGGAAAGCAAATGTTTCTGGCACTCCACTGCTGGATTGCTCGCATATTTGCTCGAGGAAAAAAAAAATTATAAAAGATGTTTGGCATAGTTTTCATTCAAAAAGGAATCCAGTGCCAGATGCAAGCATTGAAAACAAATGTGTGGCTTAACTGTCATTTACTCCAGGATCATGGGAACTGCTGCCTGATTTTCCCAATGAGCTATCACTAGCATGCTGTCCCGCGGTCTATGAAGCGCACAAGCTTGACCAGCTTGGTGCAGCTTGAACATCACGGCTGTGCTGCCGGGTGACAGCCTGGGCACTGATTTCAGCAGAGCCACATCTCCACCGCCATCCCTGCTGCAGAGCTGTCATGCACGTCTCTTGGTGGTGAGAAATCCTCCCCTCGCCTTTTGCTGTGTTGTGACCAGACAACGTGTATTTGTCCTAACAATGTGAAGTTTCAATGTGAAGGGCTCCCCTTCACAGCCAGTCAGTGGCTGCTGACACTGATGGCGCATCATCCTGGGGCTGCAGGCGTTGGGCTGGCAAGTCGGTTTCGGGGTGATATAAGTGGTGGGAAACACTCGCCGCCACCCAAATTCCCACCTCCCCGTGGTGCATGGATGCTCTCACAACAGGTCTGGGCTTTGCTGCCATCACCAAGCACCTCCCTGGTTAGAGAGGGGCACCCCTACCCTGGGCAGTGCACACCTCCCTGAGGTCCTCCCCAGCCTCTTGGCATAACACATTTCGTGGCGGAGGGAGGAGCTCCAGAGGAGCAATGAAAGACAATTTTAGGGCATCCAAAACTGGCATGAAGTGGCATCTTTCACCTACAGGCTGTGGCCAGGATCAGATCAAAGCTCAGATCCTCAGACTTGGCCTCATGGGAGGCATCGTGTCCTGGCCCCATGCTCCCGCAGCAGCATCACTCCCTGGGGTGCAGTCACCAAGGCACCCATCCAGGTGCACCCTGCGGCTCAGTGTCTGCTCGCTGCTCTGAAATCAAAGAGATCTGCTTTGGATTTCACTGGAATTTCTGCAAGAGGAGAATTCGGTCTGCGAGAAGTGCATGTAGCCCTCTGGCAGCCGTCAACTCTGCTGTAACGCCCAGCTTTTATTGACTTATGTGCAGCACTCGGTGAGGACCTGAGCTCTTATCCAAGGGCAGCAAAGCAGGAGCTAGCTTTAGAGACGTGGTGATAAAATAGAAAATTATGTACAAAGTAAAAGGGTCAAACCCCTAATCTGAAGTGTTCTAGTCAGTTTGCCATGCTGGGTGTTCCTCCCGGACGGGAGATAACCCCGTTTCCAAAGAGTTTGGGAGAAGAAGTTAAGCAGAAAGGAAAAAAAAAACCTAAAAAAAAAAACCAAAACCCAAAACAATCCACAAAACCAAAACCAGAGTCAGCGACTCCAGAAAGCAGCTCTTAGTCTGTCTTTTCCAGTCTGAAATAAAGTCATCGCTCTTAATTCCCAGCGCATATTGTTCCTACCAAAGAGCAAAACCTTAGGAGGAAATCACATCAGTGAAGGGAACGCCAGCTCCTTTGTACTATTTTTCAACCCTGCCTTGGGAGCCAATAATCTGTCATCCCTTGAATAAACAAGCACCTTATCATATCACAAACATTTATTTAACCCTTTTCTCCTGAGCTTTTACCAGCCAAGCAAAGTGGCTGGGGG
>NW_009270000.1:1706781-1717632 GCF_000687185.1 Egretta garzetta | reverse complement strand
GGGGTGGTGGGGGGGGGGGGGGGGGAGAGGGGGGAGAGCGGGTAGCCCTATCCCTAGACTGCTCTGGCAGAAAGGACAAATTTCCTGTGTATTACACCCAATCTGTAAAGTGTCAGGCCGCCCTTCTTCAGCCTACATGAAAAGCAGCAGCTTGAATCCCTGCATTTCACATAGCACAATCAAATTTTCCTGTGTGTCCCCCCCTCCATCCCTCCCCCGGTACATTAACGCCTCTCTCCCTGGAGATGTACCCTCAATTCCATCTGAGGGTCCATCCAAATGGAGCCAGATTTAATTTCTTGGAGGCTGGGGGCGGGGGTGGGGGTGGCAAGGGAGATTGTTTACATTTCTTCTTTTAACAAGAGACTGTGATGAACAGAGCTTTTGATTCCAAGTTGCTGAGGGTTTTTTTTTTAGAGATATTCTTTGACTCTGACATCATCAGAAAATGGAATCAGCAAAGTATGTGCATTTCCTCAGCTCCCACAATATCCATTTTCTCTCAGTGGATGTTTCTTGTTTTTCTTTTCCAGTGTTGCTCCCACACAATGGGGCCAATTTTTGTTCAGGACAAAGAAAATATAAACAGAGCATAGATTTAGACTATGAGCAAGGCCTCCAAGCTTACAGAAACCTTCAGCCACAGGGAAGGGCTACGTTATGTTAGCCGTCTGCCAATAAACCCTGGCTAATCAAGTACCAGCCAGTATCTCCAGTTGCTTTGATGGTGTCTCCAGAAGGCTGCAAATGCTGATGGCCAAGACTAGCGCTACGAATTAAATTCTTGATTTAGACCCAGTGGAGTCCCTGAGCATTTTAAGTGCATGTGTTGCAGGTGAGGCCAGCTGACCTGAGTGGGTGGGCAGGCAAAGCTTTTTTTCCCCACCGTAGTAGGTTATTATAAATACTGAGCTCACCAGCCAAAGTCCAGCCAACAGAGGAGAACAGCCCCACACAGAAGAGACTCAATTACTGGGCAGTCAAACTGTCCCTCGCATGGGGCTTGGCATGTTAGCCTCCTAGAATCTTGTGAATTAGTATGTGGTATTAAAAAAAAATTACTCCACTCACCGACTCATCTTCTAGCTTAATTTAAAGATCAGTATCTAGTGTTCAGTCCCAGAGTAAAACCTGCTCTTCCAAACAGCTTGGGAAGCCCATTCTTTCAAAGGCAGTTATTATTTTAGGCAAATTATCTATATTTGCTGCTTGTGGGTAAACCACAGCATGTGAAAGCGTCCCCTCATGCAGCTCCACACGTGGCTTGCCCATGCTGACCTGGACATCAGCCAGCCTGGGATGGCTGGTCCCTGGAAGAGAAAGGCAGCTCACTGGGAGCTGCCAGAGCCGAGCACTGCCCCACCTGCACCTCCGGGGCAGGGGCAGGTCCCCCAAAGCACCCAGGGCATCTGCATTTTCACAGGAGAGTCTTCATGACAGCAAGTCACCCAGGTCTGCATACAAGACGGCACTAAGCTGCGACAAGCTGATTTACGCTCCGAGAGTTGATTTATGATGGGTGATACAAACCGAATGCAGTAAGGGCCTCATATCTCCAGTCTCACCGACTGCAGCTCAGAAGCTGCTAGGGAATGCCCTGTGAAACATTTATCTAGATAAAATAATGTTCAGCCGTCAGCAGATGAACTTCATTGGCATCCTCTGAATCCACAGCTCAACAGACCTTGTACTGAGCAGCAGAGACCCAAGCTGGCTTGTTAAAAGGCTGAAGTCTACAGACAAACCCTGCCCCCAGCAAAATGAATTTGGTTCAGCTGATCTACACTGGGTCTCCTCTGGTCTTACAGCCTTGTCTGCTGAGATCAACAGGTTGGGCTGAGAACGGACCCAGGGGAAAAAGAAAAAATCTAAGTGATCAAGAACTTAACTTACAAAGGCTGCTTCTATTAACAAGATTAAAATGGTGTCTTTTAACTCTTCCTTATGCCTAACAACTATCAGGAAAATGAACTATTTGCAAGTCTTCATTTTGCCTGAAAATTTTTTATTGAAATGTTTCCACTCGTTAGCGAAAGGAATACCCTTGCAGTCAACCAAGACCCAGAGGAGCTCTCAGCAAAGAACAGAGCAAACGAAAGCCTCACTTCGATGAAGCTGGGTGACTGCCCACAGGATGGATCCAGAGCCTCCAAGACTGTTCTCCATGATTTTAGCATCATGACAACATTTACGTCCATGATCACTTTCGAGTCAGCTGGCCTGAGTATGTGACTGGAAAATGCAAACATGGAGAGGGATCCTGAAAAAATACCCAGTGACATCACCAGATGACACCAAAAATCAGTCCTAAAGAAAAGAAAGAAAGCAAGCCTAGGATGAAGGGAAGGGTTTGGGCTTGGAGAAGAAAGGGCAAACAGAAGTTGCAGAAAGGCTGGATGGGGTCTGTGAAAGCTGGGTCCTGCTCATGAAATGCTGTCAATTCAAAGGAGAAATACACTTTTTTCATAGGAAGCTGCTCAGCTCTCAAAACTCCAGGGTGGCTCACGATCACTAAACCCTGCAACAGAAACCGTCCCAGAGCCAAATTAATCCTTAGCAAAACGCAAACTAACTTAACCTTATACTTTTAGAAATAAAGTCAGCACTTATCAGAGGCCGCAGAGACACACTGACTTCTCAAAGTCCTTCCCCCACCTGCAAGAGGGAGAAGCCAGGGAAAAAGTTTTGGTGTTCAAAGGAAGGCAGAGGGGAGTGCCTGGCTGGTGGGCTGCGGTTTTGCTTCCATTCTCACAGCCCCAGGATACACAGCATGGAGCTGGCTCCTTGTAACCATGGGGAGAAAGGATAAATGGATTATTTTGGAGTGATATGCATGTAGAACTCATGCCACTGGAGAATGCAGCCAGGCTATTTTTAATGTATTGCTTCATTTTGCACCTGCTACCATTACAGAGTTGGTTTTGTTTCCATTAGAGCCACTTGTCTTGAGGAGTTTATAACTCCTATGAAATGTGTAGTTCTGGGCTGGATCTTCATCCTTAGTTCAGGAGTAAAGATGTTTATCATTTAAAAACAGAAGAAGGTTAGCGTGGCGGCATTAAGAGCATATGGAGGGGTGTTTTGAATAATTTTACGGGGTTTTCATAATTGTAATTCCTGAACGGCAGTTTAACATAGCCTCCTTTATTCATTCTGAAATGGAGCAACACAGGCTACAAGGACCTGTCCCTAAGGAGCTTGCAAAACCAAAACTGCATGAAGAGTCATTCTCAAGTACTTAATCAGCCACAATATTGCAATAAAATTATGAAATAAGAGATAAGAAACCTCGGCCCTTTTTCCCACTCCCACCGTGCGGAGGGCCAAGTGGAGCTCAGCATCTCTTTGAGAGGTCGGAGGCTGGTGCCTGGCGCCGAGCTGCGTTGCCTTAGATCGCACACTCCCAAATACCATCCTGGTGCAGTGCCAGGGATGAAACTCGCTTCAGCAGCCTGCCAGAGCCCGCAAGGGAAGCCAATGTAGAAACACCACATTTGCTCCTTGCTCTCTGCCACCTTCTCTGATGAACACCAAAAGCATTTTCATTAAATTGTGCTTGTGTTGCAGCTGGATCCCACTGAGAATGACCAAAGTCCCTAACACCTGGATGTCTACAGCCTTTTGTGGAATCTCCACAGCTAATGCCAATGCAAGGTCTCTGCAAATGCTCCCCGCAGCCTGGTCCTGTGCTACAGGTGCTCCCATGTTTGGACAACAGCCATCTGAGCAGAGCCATGTTCTTTCCACAAAGCAGAGACAGCAGTAGGAGGATTATTTGCAAGCATTTTCATCCCGCCACAGAAAGCTAGTGCCCTGGCAGTCTGCTAAATGGCTTTGAGGCTGGCATGCTTTGCTATGCCGGCGGTGATGGGTCTGGGGGCAATGGCCAGTGCCCACAAGGCACCTGAAGCACTGCAGAGCATCCGCCAAGGCTGTTGGATGTTTGTGCTTTTCAGGCCAGGCTCCCCAGAAGCCACCTCAGCCTGATCCCCAGCAATGCTGTCTTGCTCAAGACCATTTGCCTGTTTTCCTTTCCACGTTCAAGCTCTTGACCAGGTTGGTTTGCAGTCAGGATAATAACAGGGAAGGTCTTATATATCACCTCCATCATTAACAGTCCTTATGAAGTCTCCCCATCCCACACATTCTTGTGTAAATCCAGGAAGCAGGGCAGGAGTGAGGCAGGATAGCAGTCTGGAGCAGCAGCTCAGCCCTGCACCGCTACCAGCCACCTTCAGGGGGGAATCGCATGCCGGGTTCCCATGCAAACAAGTTCTGGGGAGGCTTTTTGCCTGGTGCGGCCCAGGAGAAGTCAGAAATAACAATGCAAAACCTCAGTGCCAAATATATTCAGGATGACTGTCTTCATAAATCAAGACAAATCACTAAATCCCAAAGCATTCTGAATACAAGTCATGGGTTTGGGTCCTTTATCTATATTCATTTGGACAATAAAAATACATTATTTCCCTCCTGAATATTAATTCAATTAACTCAGACTCCTAGATCAAATTTCTTTCCACAGCCCTTGCACACTCTCTCTTTGGCTTTCTGCAAATTCCTGACCAGTGACTTTGTCGGCAGTCATCTTGCCTGGACCAGAAGCACAAGTGCTTAACCATCTAATTGCAACAATTTCTGTCAGGAAATCACAATTAATTATGCAGGAGATTGTAAGTTTGCACACATTTGGAGTTTGCAAACATTTCATCCAAAACGCGTTAACCTAACGAGATGCCACGGACGCCAGCCAAGGGGGGCTGCAGGCTCCGCTCCCGCTGTATCCTAGTAAGGGAATCCTCACACTGCAGAAGTCCCACTGGGAGGATCAGACTCGGGCCACTGAGTCCTTCTTATCACGGCTGCCTGCCAAATTCTTCTTAGGAATAAGTGTCACTTTGTGGTACCTCTATTTTCCTTCCCAATAAAATAATAATTTGGCAGTGCCTGAGATGATGATAGTAAATCAGTGTAAGACAGCAGAGGTTACCGATAAATTCAACCTATTTATCAAGCCACGTCACTTAGCTATGCTAGCTGCAGGCAGACGTAGGCTACTGTACTCTTACAAGTAGTTTGCTTCAGAAAACGAAGTAGGCTATGTTCTCAGGAAAGCAGGGAAACATGACCTCTCTTCATCCCAGGAGGGAATTATGGGGGGCTGACCTGCTTCTGGTGCCTTAGCATTGCATGCTGGGGCTGACCCACAGCCACCGTGCCTTGTGTACCAGTGTGACCATCGCCTGGACCAGCTACGGCCCATGGGAGAAAAAGCAGGCGTCCTTCCCACCCTTTCCAATACAACAACACATTTTGCACCCCCCTGGCACGTTCTGTTGCCCAGCACCCCGAGGCATTTCAAGCCTTTCAGAGTTTCAGGGACAAGTCAGAACGGAGGCCAGACAGTCCTGCCCGCAGGCTGGCCCAGAAGGGTCCCGCAGGTTCACACCAGCAGCTGGTTTCTCTGCAGTGCTACTGAAGGACTGCAAGGATGAGTGTCCCCAGAGGTCTCCATCTCCATCTCCTTTTAGTCCTGCAGTGACATCCACCCGATTGCTGCTGAATCCCTATCCCCACCATGGGATCACAGCACCGTGATGAAGATCCTATTAGAAGTAAAACCTACGGTCTAAATTAAATGTGCAAATCACCCCTTCTGTATGGGTTTTACAGTGTAGGACAGCAAGATTTTCCTTGAACCTGGGATTACAATTTTAATACATGTCCCCCTCTTCCACTTACGTCTTTTTTTCACTTCGTGCATTTTCCCACTGTATTGAAATGCTTTTCAAAGAGGAAACAAACAGGTTATCTTAACAACAGACCACAGACTTGAATTCTGCCCTCTGTTTTCATAAAAAAGAAAAGTTTTTCAGGAGGATAATCATACTCGGAAATGATGTGACTAAATGTTATCAGGTTGTCATGGTGATTGCAGTCTTTTAAAAAATGTCTGTATTGTGGTTCGCTAATGAGCAATATATTAACTAAACCAAACACTATTTGTCTTTTCAAGTATTATTCATATGCACTACTGAATTAAACATCTTTTTTTTTTTCCTGCTACTGGAATACTGTTCTTTGTCTTATAAACACTGGAACTGAATTCAGGCAATAAACAAGAGGAGAGATAACTTTGTCACCTTTGCTATATTTCATACCACTGTGTCAAGCTGATCCTCAAATTAACCAGTCTGCAGAAGTAGATACCGAGCATCACATTGCCAGCAAAATTACTTACATAAGGTAGAACTTCAGCCCTGCAGTTTCTGGCACTCAAAATTTTGTAGCTCTCAATTTCAGTGTAATTCCCACCACTTATCTCACGGGTGTTAGGATTTACATTCACATGACATGTGGACGACAAGCTGGAATGCTGAAGCAATGCATGATTTGGGCTGGTTCTAAGATTGACCCACCCCTACTAGCTCAAACCTTTAAAATTCACCTTCCAAGTCCCCTAGACCCCATGTGGCCCCTGAGGGAGCTTTTCTTCTCCTAAATAGGCATGGAAATGGTAGAGATGGAAGTACCTTTTAGCACTCATGTACATGTCAAGGCATGGTCTGCCTTCAGAAATCCTTTGAACATTGGAGCTCTTCCCAGCAGCTCTGCTAAAACATCTCCCAGAATGAATCTGCTACAACCCAAGAGGACACCAGGGTTTCAGAGGGATAGTGAGGTCACCCCAGAGTGAAGAGTATGAAGACACCCTAAGAGGGACAGTGAAAACCTTTGACAGTCTGGAGGTCTTTTGAACATGAAACCATGCCATCCCAGGTTCAGACTTGATCAGGACCTTCACTACCCTGCACTGAGAGTGGAAGTAGCTCCAGATGATGCAGAGGATAACACAGAGCTGAGCCTTGTCCACATGGACATCAGCCACAAATCACACTTTTGCAAAATAATTTCAGGTGGTACTCTGTTATTTTTCTGAAATGAAAACTGTGTTTATGTTCCCAATTCTTTTGACACAAGCTAAGATGAAAATCCCAACTCCTTCAGTCTTCCCTGGAGCCTGTTTCTGCCCAAGATCTGCATGAAATCCATGATTTTGGCTACATCTCCTTGTGAAGCAAGTTTGTCGGTAGGGGATGAGAGCCCTGAAAACACACCATTCAGGTGTTTCATGTTCTGTGGAAAAGAAATTATCACGTCCACTTAGCCCTTGTATTACATGCTCTTCCTCTGCAGTTCACACTAAGGTCCCATTGGCATCCCATTAGTTCTTCAGGCCTGCTAGAGGAAGACCACGTTGACTGTAACATAATGACTAGCAATTGAATTGGTTAAGTCTTCCCAGGAATTTTGCAACTTTTGTTTATAGAGTTGTTTAACATCATGACTCATTCGCTTTATTTTTGTTCAGTGAGTAATATTTGGTACTTACACGTGTTTTCTTTTTGTAACATGGGCAGCTTTGTAACATGTCTTTTGAACACAGAATCTCCCTTGTTTTAACTTTACTCTACTTGACAGAATTTAAACACAGAAACCCTACTATTGAAGACTCATCACTAATTATTTATGCCTAACTACTCTCACCAATTGGTTTTATGTGTCAAAAGAGTAGTCTTGGCTCTCACCCTCACCGCTATATTTCCCCTCCTTCCCCCCACCACTGCAAGACTACATTTAGTTGGAGATGTAGGTTGATCTGCAATTCCCGCTGCAAATTCCTTTCCATCAGCAGCCCCAGCCAGAAGGTCTGAATAAGGGAAAGGTTTGCACTTCAAGGGGCTTCCTGTTTCCTTGGATTTTCAGGTTTGCTACTGTTTGTAGAGTGAGGCTGGTACTAGACCTTGCAGACTAAGTGGCTGCTAACTCATCCCTGTTCTGGCACTGGCATCAGACTCGGGTGCAAAACATTGTCTGGTTGATGGCCCTTCCAGAAATATAGGCAGCGAAAGCAAGGAAAGCATGTCTGATCCTGAAATATTTCCAGAGCAAAGTGTCAGAGAGGATAATGCTGACAGGACTGGCAATCTCCTCGAGAAGGAGAATGAAGTAGAAGAGAGCAGTCTGTAAATCACCGTAGGGGAAAGTGCAGCGCAGGGAGAGCTCTACGCATAGAGGACTGAAACACACAGCCCTGCTTCAAATGCAGGGGGGGGAAACAGAAAGAAAAAAACTATACACTCGTGCTAGGTTTTCTCTAAGCTTTCCAATAGTTCTTTTTCCATAATGCTTGCCCTCCTGGCCTCAGTCATGCCTTGCCCTGCAAGCTCTCTCTCCCTTGGCTTTAACCTAAAGTAAAAAGAAGCAGTGAGATGCAGCCTTGCTTCTTCCAGGACCTGCACTGCACAACTCATGTGCTGCCTCTTCCCAAAGAGTAGCCTGGTCTGGGACGAGAGCCTTGCTGGGAGGCTTTGGAGACCAGGGTTCAACCATCTCCTGACCACCAACGTCCTGGCCAGAACCTGCCACCTGTAAAATGCACGCCTCCTAGGTGTGTTGAGAGGATAAATAGTTTAAAGCCCATGAGATGCTCAAATATTATAGTCCTGGGAAGCATGTAGCACTGGAGATTAGTTGGGTTTGCTACTTTATTCCCTTACAGATTGTAAGATTTCCATTTTGCAAACTATTTCACTATAATTCACATCCATGCTTTTACCCACTGTTGAACTGTCAAAAACCAGCCAGTCTGGACACTTTCAGTTTCAGCTGCATTTTAACACTTTAACATTTGTTAAAATGAAGCCAAACACTTGCCTACCTAGTTTGGATGATGTCAATGTATGTGTAAAATGAACGCGATAAAGAGTGTAGTATGGAATATATCCAATAACTGATTTTTTTGTCATCCAAAAGAAACAAGATGACTGTATAACAAAGTTATCCCTAGAAGAAGAAGTGAGGCTGAGGTGCCGTGAAAAGATGAGCTGCACTTGTTCGCCTGCAAACCCTTGCTTTGTGGTATTATGTTCTTGTCAGTAATTGTAATAATGACTCTAAGACTGAACAAAAGCCAGATATGATATTGATGGAGTCCTTCATGGAATTCAGTAAGCTCAGGAGCACGCTCTGCATTTACAATGTCTTTTGCCTACAAGAAATTGTAGGCTTGAGGCCAAACTTCTTAGGTGTTCATCACAAAAAGCCAAATTTTCTATGAATGTCCCCAAAGAATATCCACATCGCTGACCCAAAGGACTCACTTTCCATAGGCCCAAGCACAAAGGGCCCTTTGAAACAATGGCTCCAAGTGTCAGACCTATCTTTTATTTTCACAGCACGTGCTGACTAAGCAGGGCTGCCACTGGCTTCCATCTCTCTCCATATTTTCTGCCTTCTGTCTCAGCCCTTCTCTTGTCTCTTATCGTTTTCCTATCTTGGGTCAGTTGTATAATCTATAGTTTATAACTCAACGATGTGGAGTGGTGTCGCCACAGATATATATATATATACACGGAACATGCTTTTGCTGCCACGTTCATTATACTAAACAAACAGTCTTCATAGAGATCTTCTGCTTATAATTATATACTTCCAAATATCAAACAACATTTTGTCAAATGTCTTGTAATTGTAACAAGTATAGCTAATTGCCTTTGCTCTTGTTCTTGCCCCAAACTTCCTGTGTTAGCAGAATATATTTATAGCAGCTATGTAATAAGTGCACTGCACAGATTGAAATGTTGGATGTGTTTCAGTTATTGTTTATGCTTTACTATTTCTTCTTTATAAATTAGAAGCTCTGGAAAGTATTGGGGGTTTAGCTTGATGCAGTTATGATGACTTCCTAATATTCATTTCTCTTTTTATTATGCCTGTATCTGCTGTTCAGGTTAAAAGACCTAGTAGCAGTGATGGGCCCTTTCCAAAGCGATGGAGCCGAACATGTTCAAACTATGGAGAAATTTGGTCCAGATTCAAACTTCACAGCTTGGACTTATTTCCATAGTGAACTGAACCAACACCCGAGATATGAACAGCCTTGAACTCAGATCCCAGATAAGGATGTCGTGTGCAAATTCTTCCCTTAAAGCTCAGACTCATGATCTTTTCAGAACAGGGCTTTCCTAATTTCAGATGTTACTGTCTACCTCCTCTTTGTGAGTGCCTGTGGGTGGGAGGTTACCATGTCCTTGGCTGAGCCAAGCAAATGGACTTGGTGAGCTAACCAGCTTCCGTGCAAAGTCAGCAAAGTCACTTTGAGCTGCTGCAGAAGGTGAGTTGAGCCAAGGTGGTGGCTTTGCCCAGACATGATTTCCATTTGCATGATTGGACCCTGCTGTGGAAACAGTAACCCCCAGTGCAGGGGCAGTGGATAATGGCTTTTTTAATTTAACTGCTTCAGCTAGACCTGCAAAAACACCTCTGCCTCCATCCCTCCGCAGTACTCTAAACTATGCCACCGACTCATGCCAAAGCAGAATTTTGTCCCAACTGTAACTGGCAGGGGACCGATTGACAAAGCCCAGTCTATTTGTATCCCTAAGCATATTTGCATGATTCCTTTGTGGATACTTTTTACATGAGTCAGCTTCTGCGAAAGGAAAAACGCTGGTTTCACCAAGAAAATCCAAAAGTTTGTTTTCAATACCATAAAATGTCTCTCCACTTAATTATTTCTGAAGAGCTCAGGCTTATGAATAAAGGGCCTAATAAGGAGCTGCCATAGCTGGCGTGTCCCTGGGACCACTCTTTATTTGCAATAAAGTGAGTAGGATCAGGATCTGACCTGATGGCACGACTGCTAGCATTGCTGTAAATTCCAGTTGCAATTCCTCTTTCACATGTAACTTTGCTTTTCCCAAAGAAGACTGCCTGGTGTTTTATTTTTGTGTTTGGGCGGGCTGGCATGTTGTCTCTGGCTTCGCGAGGAATGCCCAGGGGGAACAG
>NW_009270000.1:1705359-1706388 GCF_000687185.1 Egretta garzetta | reverse complement strand
TGCCGAGGTGGAACAGACTGAACATCAGCTCTAGGGGAAAAAGAAATGGCCATTGCTTTGGCGTAAGCCTCCTGCCTTTCGTCAGCTAATGTCCTACCTCTGGTAGAGAGGCATTTTTTCCCACCCACTTTGGCCTTGATGGAAACTAAAGGAAAACAAAATAGATTGGTATATACCTGGCCTGTAGATCATCGTGTCCTTCCCCTACTTAGTAAATGTTTCTTTAATTGGCTTAGTTAGTCCCTCTCACCTTTCAGCACTTCAGGAACAACTCTTTGAAGAGAACCATGTACAGAGTTTTAGTTGACATTTAGTGACGCTGGGCTCTGCAGTCTCCCAAATATGACTGATGTCACTTGTTATGTTCCCCTGGGTCTCTGGGGACAAAGTCACTCTTACCCTGAAGCATGCATTGACAATCTCAAGATAACACTTCTTTGACAGAGTCAGGGGCCCTGTTCCAGGGTCTAATGTAATCTCTAGCAAGTTTCCGACCTGGGCATTGTTTGTTATTTATATTTCATATCTGGGGTTTTAGCATGAAAGCTGCTAGTGAGAATAAAAATCCGTACCTTTTTCTGCTGGACGGATGTGCTGGGCAGGTCTATGCTCAGACGGAAGAAACCTTGCTCAAGGTGAACAAATTCAAATGAACCTAGGAAAACAATCACGACCTGTATTCTCATTCTGCAAATAAAGCCACTGGGGCTGAGGCGTGCACGAAACTGAATTTTACTCTAAATTTATCTACTGCACCTACCTTATCGTGCACCCTTCGCAGCACCGGGAGAGGAGTTTGTAAGCAGAGCGAGATACTCTTCGGTTTGTTTCTTGGCCCCGCCGAGACGGCTGCTGTTATTCTTGCTTTATTTTGCCTTTATCCATCACCTTGCTCTCTTCGCTCCGATGGAAGCCAGCGCGGGCGGGCGAGCTGTTGGCCCCCCGCTGGCAGGGAAGGGGTCTTAGATGCCAACCTCCTCACCTCGGAAGGCCTCTCCAGCGGCTCCTGCCCCGGCCTCTCCCCCGGAG
>NW_009270000.1:1687735-1705236 GCF_000687185.1 Egretta garzetta | reverse complement strand
TGGCTAACGACGAGCCGAGCATTATTTGTAAAGAGGCGCGAAACGATCGCTGAAGCAAAGGCTGAAGGAACTGGTGACATTCAGCCGCTCTCTGGGACAAACGCAGCTGAAACGATCCGAAAAATGATCCGAGGGCTGGAGCGCCTCTGCTGTGAGGACAGGCTGAGAGAGTTGGGGTTGTTCAGCCTGAAGAGAAGGCTGCGGGGAGACCTGGCTGCGGCCTTTCAGCACCTAAAGGGGGCCTATAGGAAAGATGGGGACGATCTTTTTAGCAGGGCCGGTTGTGACAGTATGAGGGGTGATGGTTTTAAACTAAAGGACGGTAGATTTAGACTGGGTATAAGGAAGAAATTCTTTACAATGAGGGTGGTGAAACACTGTAAGAGGTTGCCCAGGGAGGTGGTGGAGGCCCCATCCCTGGAAACATTCAAGGCCAGGCTGGACGGGGCTCTGAGCAACCTCATCTGGTTAAGTAAGTCCCTGCTCACTACAGGCGGATTGGACCAGATGACCTCTAAAGGTTCCTTCCAATCTGAAGTGTTCTATGATTCTGTGAAACTGCCAAACCAAGGCTGACCTCCCTAACCACAGGGTTTTACCAGGAGGCTGACGCTCGGTGAGGCCAGGCTGGTACGGGGAGGACAAGAGGGGCTGTGCCATGAGAAAACGGTGTCCATCTTGACCAGTTTAGTGCACTGTTTTAAATATTCATTTAAGCATTGAGGTTCATGGTTTATTGGTGGCAGGGAGAACTGGGAGAGGGAACACTAGGGCAGCATTTCATCCTTTTTTGTTGGTTCTACCTTTGATGAAACTGCAGGTCGGTAACAACCCTCCCCTGTCGTGCTCTCCCCGAGTGCTCCCCTCTGGAAGGCAATGGGCTCTGGTTCAGAAGGATCTGTCAATGCCCTATAACCACCAAAACACCAGAGAGCAGCTGGAGGGCCACTGGGCAGAAACCTGAAATCCCCTCACTCTGTACAAACCTTTTTGGACAAAGAAATTAAGGGAGCAGCCTGGGATGGAGGGAGGGGGTCGCACAGAAAAACAAGACATTGAACCAAGTGGGTCCCTGCCTCCACCGGAAGGCACAGTTAGCTTTACACTGGTTCTGCGTTGTAAGATTTGAAATTACCCTATTTTCCCTCTCTTGTATAGAAGCCCAAGGTCTGCCTAAGACAGGTTCTCCCGGTAATCTGAAGTATCACTGGCAGCTGAGGGCAAAGGAAGTGTTAAAAATGGTCCTTGTTCAGGTGTTCAGGTGGGCTATTGTAAGGCAGGGTATTTGGGTCATTGCTGTGAAGGGTCCAAAACATCATCTCATCATCTCATCAGATGTCCCTCCAGGTGAGTATCAATCATACCTGGGCATGGTAATAAAGGCTTCCTATGTGAACGTGAACCGTTCACACATACCTGCTCCTCACTCAGCCCCCAAGAGATTTTGGGAAAGACAGGAGCAGCTTGTTCCTGCTGCCTTTCTTCCCTGGCCTGCTCCTCAGATCTGGGCAGCAACTTGGGCTATGGGCAAGAAGGAGATGCCTGTGCCCTGCCATGTGCACAGGGTAAGGTCAGTGTTTCCACGATATGCTGGGTCTACAGCACGCAGGCAGGCTATCATACTGTTCATGGGATGGAGGTCTGGGCAGGTAACCATGGAGGATCTCAACTTTCACCTGCCACTGGATATGGAAAAGTTGATCGCCACTGATTTGAAGTGTCACATCAGGTGTGAAAGGTAAGGTGTGTGCCTTGGATGACACGAAACCAAAGGGAATTGGTGCAGATTCTCAGGCACTACAATATCACTCCTGTTTATCCTTGAGTCATGAATCAGTGCCCAGTGTCCCTGTGCAATAAAGGGGGCACACATGCACGCAATAAAGAGGTTTTGGAACAGACTTGAGTGTGGACCCAGACAAAGAATAAATGAAGGAAGAAGCAGGACTTGAGTGTGTGATGTGGTTTACTTGGTCAGAAATGGCCACCTCCCCCATCTTGAATCCCCAATGCAGAAATCCTCCTGCAGACTAAGCCTGGCCAGGTGCTTGCGTAGGACACCCCTGTTTTCCACTTTGTGAACCAGGACTGGAGGTGGGGAGGATGGCTAGTGTGAATGGATGCCCAGGCTGAGAATACAGAAATCACCAGCAGTTTCCCAGAGGTTTTTGTAGGATGGCTTTTGCATGAAGGTTGGACTTGATGATCTTAAAGGTCTTTTCCAACCTAAATGATTCTTTGATTCTATAAGGTGCTTTTGTGTCACCTGAAATGGAGCAAGACAAGGGACATAAGAGACATCAAGGCATCTAAGGGATCCAGACATCTGCAGTGTTTGGCAGCAGCTGGCAACAGAGAGTGTGTTGAGGCACTGAGGTATTGCCCATCGGTACTCAAGAGGCAGGTAGTGTCTCAATACCTTTGCAGCTCTAGGCCTTAACTTGCCAAGGATTCCAATAATAATTCTGTCACAGAAGCAGCTTGTGTCCACTTATGACAAGTCTGTGTGCCCAGCATGACTTGCTTTTTGTGATTGTCCTGGCTGTCCATTCCCTGCCAGTTCACAAACACTAGGTCTGCATCTCCTTTCCTTCCAAAGCACCCAGGCTTGGCATCTGGAGCTGATATTGCATATGCATATAACTGGCCTTGGGTAGGTGAAAGCCCCCCTGTTCTCTGTGTATGTTAGACCTTCGGGTGCATAAGATGGGCAGAAAATCCAGGCAAAGGGAATTTAATAGTAGTTTGGAGAAAAAGGATTTCCCACTGCAAACCCGGACTTTCTTTCACAAGGAATTCAGGGTTGCCTCTCCCAGAGATGAATGCATAAGCTGTGAACATTCTTTCACTTGCCTATTGCCACATCAAAATTTTTAATGAATTCCCAGTCTAGTTCAAGTTAAACTAAATTACATTCCAGTTAAGGTGTCTCTCTGTATTTTTTATTTTTAAGTTGCAGTGTTCCCACTGTTTCTGGAAAGACACTTCACTTGTAAATAAACAGATTCCCAGCCTTGCTCCATTGCTTTCTATGGACACAACTGCCAGGGGTTGCATTTCTGTGAGAAACACTCCTCTTACTACACTCTGTGGCTGTTTCCTAAGAAATCTGTTACTCATAGCATGTTGATCTTAGAAGGATTCTTCACATTTTCTGGTAAACACAGCACATCATTCTTGTATGATCCTGAAATTAATGTTTATAAATTGTTTGGGAGATAAACCAAGCTGTCATTTTTAGGTGCTGTCATGATAGTAATCCATAATGTCAAAACACTGTCAATCTCTCATCATGTACGAAGGGAAGCTATGCAACGGCATCGATGTAACGCTGTTTGCAGAGTAGGCCACCACCTACCTTGATGGTTCCTGAAGGGGTGCTTGAAAAATGCCTTTTAACATTGGTTTTTAATGATGTGGGATGTGCCAGGAGGATTTACACCTACGGCCAAACCAACAGAGTGAGCAGTTGCCCTCAGTGCCACATCTAGAACAAGACAGGAGGCTGCATTGGTTAATCTGGAAGCCATGTATTTATTCAGGATATTAAAGTTTAGCGAGATCACGATCAGTCACCATCACTCACACTGAAGGGAAGAAACGGGATGCTGAAAGGCCAGAAGTCCAGAACAGAGAGCTGTTTATTGCTGCTGAAGTGAAGCAGGACTTACCTCATGCCTGGAGGTTCAGCTGGGACTCAAGCAGTCAGCACATCTGGGCTTAACAGAGTCTGAAGTTGACTCTATCGTGTTGGCCTATCGTGTCTGAGATACTCAAAATGTGGTCCTCCTGCAGGGAATGCCATCGGGAGTGGCATGACCCCTCATTCTAAAAGATTTTCTCCTTTCATGGTGCTTACCTCATGCATTTACATATAAATGTCTCCCCTCTCAGACTTCCTCCTGCCAGGCTAAGTAAGGTCTTTAAGTCTTCCCTCAGAAGAAGTGTCCTCTACTCCCTGATTTCCCTCCTTGCCTTTCTTTGCCTTCCTTGTTTTGAGTTTATCTTTCTGGCCCAGGAGAGGCAAAACATATAGAAAGGGTTTTTCACTGAAGTCCTACAAATGCCTTGTTAAACAGCATTAATACTTTACTATCTTGGCTTGCAATATGTCCCCAGTTGCAGTCTAGAGGGTCATTTGATATTTTTGCATCTCCACCACAATCTCAATGCGGTCAGCCCAGAAAATCAACCAGTGTGCTACAGCTGCTCACATACCCTTTGTCTTGATGCGTAGACTTTATGCAGACCTGAGACTTTTCAGAAATGCAGTTTAATCCTGGATGCAGCTTGGCATGACTCAAAAGTTAGTAGAGGATAGGTGAATTTGGATCATTTTCCACCCTGAATGAAAAGAAATAGAGTGGTGATGCCTGGCAACGATTCTGATAAAAATTCTAGAGTCCTCTGAAAAGCCGTCTTTGCCAATAACTCTGTAGGTAGCATTCCTTCCCCTCACAGAAGTACCTGGACAGGCCACCAGATCCTTCAAACAGCAAATTTTAACATCCAGGATTGAAGTGTTGGTGCATCACCCTGGAAAAGCTGGTGAGGTGGATTCCACATGGAGGATGCACCGATTCACTGTGAGGTCTTCAGGGGTAAATGGTGCAGATACCATGTACAAGCTGGCTGAAAAATACTGTTTGCTGTTAAGCAAAGCCTGCTTGGAAGTGTTGACTACCTAGTGGAAAATTGCTTATGCAAGTTGTTAGCAGCTGAAACCACACTGAGGGTCCATAATGTGACGTCCAAAAGACGCTGTGGGACTAGAAGCATTGTGATACTGAACTTCTGAGTATGTAAAGAAGGATCTTTCATAGACTGGAGAACCAGAGATGATGCAGTGAGACTGGTGGAAGATAGAAACTGGTCTTTTCTGATCTCTTCAGGAGTAAGTCCCAGGAGCTGGTTTCTGGGGCATATGCATACTTCGTTTTCTCACATCCACTCATTTTTAACCCATCATTTTCAGAAGTCTTGAAAGCTCTGAAGTAAAATTGCCTCATGAGTCATCACTAAAACAGTCCCTTAGATGCTGCATTTGAAAGGCAGCGCTTACATGCAATTTGTGGAAATCATCAGTTTTGTGGACATCTGGTGCTGAAGATGCAGAATTCCTGCTTCCCTTTCTGTCCTCTTGGAGGAGGAGAGGAGGAGCATGAGAGCATTGGAGGAAGGTGAGCAGAAGACCAGGAAGGCTTCATAAACTTCTGAAACTCCCGTCTTACTGCAGGAAACTCACTGCCCATGAGCACAATGAAAACATAAAAAAAATGTTGGTATTTCACCTGTCTGCTTTGTTCTCCACATTGTGGAATTACGTATGAAGTTGCAGCCATGGGTCCAGACAGCAGTGTATGTCTAGAGGAAAAAGTGGTGAGTACTTCTGGGTACTGTCCTCTGCAGCAAGCAAATCCTTTCAGGTGTTGACTCTATACTAAATGGAGGACTGACCTGGATTTGTCACACAGTCACTTTCTAAATATACAGTGTTGACAAGATTTTATTTTCAGTGTCTTATCTATGAGTAATTTATTTTCTGTGTCTTGAAAAAGTATATTATTAATAGGCAACAATAGTGTGGGAGTGAATCATAGGGCACCAGACTAGAGCCAAGTTTGGTCTATCAGCAGTCTAGTCTCTGCTCTTAGTTTCTGCTCTAGCCCAACATAGTCATGTAGGCAGGGGTATCACCAAAAGAGCGATGCTGACAGCTAGCTAAGGGACATTGAAAGGTGTCAGCTGTGAACATGGTGAGGGTAGACGTCAGCAGGAGCCAGAGCTTGTGATACCCACTTGCTTTTCATTCTTGTTGCTGTCTGTAGCCTGGGTCCACGCTATGTCACTGCATTTTGCTGGGCTTAGCAGCAGTTGAAGTCAGGCCATGGGGTGGAGGACTAGGCTGTAAAGCCTGGTGGAGCCAGGCTGTTAGGGAAAGGGGTAAGTCTAGCCCTAACACATTAAGCAGACTTGGGCTGTCTTTTGCAGACTTGGGAAGTTGGTGGGTTCTTAGCATAAAGACTCCAAATGCTAAGGGTGGTTAAATCTGATGTTGAGAATGAGCTTAGAAATACACCAAGCTAACAAGATGGACATGTTATGGCAGTTTATTTTGTCAGGGACAAAAATTATAGCTGGTGTGAATCCATAAAACTCTGTATCCTCCAGATAGGGAGGAGTTTCAAAATGATGCGAGGATATTTAGTTCTCCTAATGCGTTTTTAATCATTAGACATTAAAGTCTTGGCAAATGGAAGCCTGTTTGCCTGACAAATTACCAGGTCTGTGACATCAGCGGGACCAAAGGTATTGAATGAACTAGTCTATCAAAACACATTTATGGAGTTATGAATAACATCCTATATATTACTTGGCAGACTGAGAACTAGAATACAAAACCATGGGGGAGTGTCAGCTCTTGAGGAAAAGAAACCAATGAGCAGTAGAGCCAGTAGAGACCTCCATATGTGAGATAAGATAAATTCAGTCTCGGGAGCAAGAAGCGGAGCCAGTTGGGAACCCAAGCAAGAGTTTAGGACTCAGTGGAGAATAACTCCATTAGGAACTATGCATAAGAAATTTTAGATCCAGAAAACCTTGGAAGGCCCCCAGCAAAGCAAGGGGGAGTCATCACATTTCAGATTCAAGGTGGGAGCCTGAATCATGATGTAGTTTTAAGCTTGAAGGGGAAGCAGCTGAACCAAGGAGGAATTTCAAATTTCCTGTTAACCGAATGGTTAACCGAATGCTAAGCTCCAGGAGTCCTGAGAATTTTTCAGAATCTCTGATTTCTTTGGTTTGGGGTTTGTTTGTTTTTCTAAGGTCCTGGAAGCATAACTTCAGTTCATTCTAAGGCTCCAAAACCAAAAGAGTAAATGAAAAGCTCATTATATTTTTCAAGTGAGCATCATGACTAGAGCGGGACAGAGACGGGAGCATGTATGTCTCATAATGTTTTTTTGTTATTTAGAGCTGGCAGCCCTGACATTGAGACAGGAGTTGCAGGTGAATGAAAATTTAAAGTTTTTCAAATGGATGCTAAAAAAAGGCTGGGTGAGTTTGAGTCATCATGGAGCTAAACTTTTAGGTCAGAAAAAAAGAAGAGCTTGAGCCATCTGGGAATTTCAGATTTGGGGTCAGAGCTGCGTGAACTGTGGTGTGCTGTTGGGAATTTCTAGCTCAGCAAACTGGCTGGAGCCTGGAGGGAGTCTCGGGGCCAGCAGCAGAGAGGGCGTGAGGAGAGCGTGAGTCATCTGGGATTGCAGACAGGAGAGGGCAGCTGCCAAGTGAGTGGGTGCCCTTGGGGAGGTTTGCATTCTGCAGGTCTCCCACAGCTGAAGTCAGCGGTGCTTGGTACAAGCAAGAGCACTTTCCTGTGCCTGAATGTTAATATTTCCCAGACACACAATGGGAACTGCACAGAAAAGCTCCCCACCTTGCCAGCTACTGGGGCCTCATCCTGCAAACATTTATGTGGAAGGCACCGTTTACTGAAGCCAGTGGGATTAATAAAGCTATTCCCTTGTCCACAGGAGGTGAGGTCTCCCAGAAAACCACATTCATTCCTGGTGGACTCCACTGGCTTCATGTCTGTTTAAATCAGAGATAAACCTTCCCCCTCTCTTCTGTGCTCAGAGATGCTTGTGATCATCCGGAACAACTGCATCCATTAAAGGTGGCATAAGAGCCTCAGCTTTGAATATTTTTCCCTTGTTTTCTGTTTTAATACTTGATTATCTTTGCCTGGCCCTCAGCGTGATAACAGTATACCAGTTTATTCAGTAAATATCTTTTCATCTTCCCAAAGAGCACTCATTATTTATGACTCGCAAGAAAACCTTTGCCTCCAATGGCAGAAGGAGAATGTCTCTTTGTTTAATTACCATGTATAGTTAGCTGCATGGTGATTGGGATAAAATAATTCACTTTCTATTCCCAGAAGAGTCTTCCTAAGTGCCTCGGGAGGCGAGGGGGAGGCTGGCAGATGAGTGTAATCTCAAGAAGCACACTGTAGTGGAATCCAGCACTAGGAGCCAGATGGCAAGTTTGCACTGAATAGCACATTTTTTTTAATAGCTGTGAAAGTTCTCTGTCTGCACATGGCTTTGCTGAATGACAGCAGAGCGCATTTTTAATTTATCTGGTGTTACACTTAGGTTATTCCTTCAGAAGGTTTCCCTTGCTTTTCACATAAGATCAGGGCCCAGTTTCAGTACCAAAGCCAATGTTTAAATATCTGTGAGAGTTCAGAAAGCAAAGAGGGCAAAGGTGTGGGAGGAGAAATACTAAAAAAATGAAAAGAGGAAAATGAATTTAGGAGAGTGCTAACAGCAAGCAGCACCCTGGCCTTGCTCTGTACGACCCTCTGAAATGTGGCTCCGTTGTGTAGCTCTCGTGCAACGTCCATCGCGTGTGTTGGGGATGAGAAGTTAATGAGGTAGTTAATGATTTCCCATCTTGCTTTAAAATACAGTTGCAGTCATAAATGCTGTGTAAAGAATGCTGCCGTAGCAGTATATACACATGGGCTTTATGTTAGCTTGGTTCTGGGAGCTTTCCTACAGTATTAGCTTCTACTTGAAATCTAAAATGTATTTTCCATCCATGGAATGATGACTGGACCCTAGACTTTGAGTCTTCTGACTCCATTCAGACATGAAAAGTCTCAAAAACCCCATGAATGAACATGGTCCAGTCCATCCACAAATGCCCCTCTGAGCACATAGAATCACCTGAAGCAATAAATGGAGGATGAGACAAACCTTGCCCCTGGCTTCAGGCACCCACCTAACTGGTAATGTTCTCCTGGGCAGAAGTGATGGCAGAATTTGCAAAGACCATGGAGAAAACACACAATTTGAGAAGCATTGGCCTGTCCTGTGGGCTTTCACAATGTGCTATAAAGCAGTGAAAAAGGCCTAGACTGAGACCTTCTAAGAACCAACAGATACATTAAATCTCCCCTGGAGTAGACATACGTGCCACGCGCCCCTGGAAATTTGGCCTGCTGTGATAGTTGTGTGTTGCTCTGAAAGCTTCTGGTGCATATGGTGAGTTCCTCTGCCTGAAGTCAGACAGCCCATGCAGCTCCTGTGCCTTTGGCCACAAAAGCCTGAGCCACTTTTTTCAGTGGGGCAGAGCCCTGGGTTCTGCATTGCTCATGTAACCTGGCTGCGTGTGGAAAATAAAGAAATAAGTCCGCCTTTGGTAGTTGATATGCTACAAGACCTGGTTGCAGAGGTGTGACTCCAAATCACATCACTTACCGTGTGCCAAGCACTTTTGTCAGCACTAACCACTAAGTCCAGGAGAATTCAGGAACTTCTGAAATACAGTTTTGGAGTTACAGCAGCTAAAACAAAATCCATGTGTCACCTATTCTCTAACTCTGCAGCTTTTTATTCTGTCATTGCAGACTGACTGCCCTGCCCTTACAGAAAAGGACACAAAAGACAAATGTCATTCTTCCATACTGCCCGCATATTTCAAACTCTCCCACTTCATAAACGTAAGGGCCATTCAAAACCTGCAAGCAAAGCTTTGCTTCTTTGGTATGGTTTGCACTGTACCTAGCACAATGGTCTCTAATCAAACTCCTGATAAGCACCCAAAAATAGGAAAGAGCATCTTCAGCCGTAGCATTGCTGCTAAGATGGCACTATAATGTCTGTCTCTGCCTGCATCTATTTAAACAGTGGGATTCATCCTTCGCAAAAGGCTGCCTTCAAAATAGGACTTGTTGTGTCTTATCTGAGCCACAGACGTTGCTTTGGCTTTCTGCATGGGGGTTAATCCTACAAAGTCATCGCTAGAACAGGCTGAAATGTTTTTGTATTGTTTTTGCAGAATAGTGCCTGGGGAGAATGGGAAGTAAAACACTTGTTTCTTCCAATATTCAGGGTATTTTTCAATTACACACTTCACTTCTGTTTTCTCTTTTCACTTTTTTGAGTTTCTGTATTTTGTGCACATTTTTGCTTCTCATCTTTTGCACATTTCCCACAGGAATGTGGAGGAAAGAGTTAAATAAAAGGCAGAATTTACTTTCTGTAAGGTTTCCAGCAGTCCTTTTCCTTATCTGAGTCAACATTTTCTTTTCCAGGATGATATTTAATTCTTCTAAGATGGGAGTAATTTTTCTTAAAAAACTGATAAGCACCCAAAAATAGGAAAGAGCATCTTCAGCCGTAGCATTGCTGCTAAGATGGCACTATAATGTCTGTCTCTGCCTGCATCTATTTAAACAGTGGGATTCATCCTTCGCAAAAGGCTGCCTTCAAAATAGGACTTGTTGTGTCTTATCTGAGCCACAGACGTTGCTTTGGCTTTCTGCATGGGGGTTAATCCTACAAAGTCATCGCTAGAACAGGCTGAAATGTTTTTGTATTGTTTTTGCAGAATAGTGCCTGGGGAGAATGGGAAGTAAAACACTTGTTTCTTCCAATATTCAGGGTATTTTTCAATTACACACTTCACTTCTGTTTTCTCTTTTCACTTTTTTGAGTTTCTGTATTTTGTGCACATTTTTGCTTCTCATCTTTTGCACATTTCCCACAGGAATGTGGAGGAAAGAGTTAAATAAAAGGCAGAATTTACTTTCTGTAAGGTTTCCAGCAGTCCTTTTCCTTATCTGAGTCAACATTTTCTTTTCCAGGATGATATTTAATTCTTCTAAGATGGGAGTAATTTTTCCTTAAAAAAAAAAAAAAAAACAAACCCAAAAACTTTAACAACAAAAGAGATAACTGGATCAGCTCAGTGCAGCTACACGCAGTGATAGCCAGGCTGATGGTGATGTAAAATCATCTTTTTCCTCTTCTAACTGTTTGAAGACTGCATATTCGAGGCGTACTTCATTGACAATCAATAAACAAGTTTTTTACTGCTGTCAGCACTACGGAGCCAATTCAGCGCTGAGAGAGGGAGTTGATAGCTGTACTGGCTCAGCCACTCTTCAGGCAACACTCAATCCATTTCTGAGCCCAGAATCGTTCTTGCTATTACACTGAGAGATGAAATAAGGAACCCCACTAACCTCCTTTCACAGATTTTCATCACGTTTTCAGGTTCCTTGTCAGCCGTTCCCACTTCTGATGTACAAATAATCGCAAGCTGAGCTCAATAACGTGTCTCGTCTGACACACAACCTTCCTGAAAGATGTCCAGCCTTGATCTGATGACATCAAGCTTTGGAGCATTCACTGTTGCCCGGAGTAAAACATACCAGTGACTAATCACCCATGCTCTTGATAATTTGTTTCACTAACTCAGGATGATTTTAAAGCACTTCTTTTTTTCTGATTTCCCAGCCTAGCACAAACCCAAGCCAAATCGTATCAAATAGCCCAGCTCTATCTGAAGGGGCATTTCTGAGGATCCTCACTTGAAAGGATCTTCTCTTGCACATATGAAATTTTGCTTTTGAGGCAGAATTTATCCTTTATGAATTCTCAGCTGCTTAGCTAGCTGATTACACCTACAGCTCAGGTCTAATTGCTTCTATTCTTGCTCAGAGGCACAAAAAATTGCATCAAGATAAGTACCCTAGGAAATGTTTAAATGATCCTAATGCATATAGTCAGAATTGCCCCACTTGCAGACAGAGACAATCTAGCTGTCATGGACTAATGAACTGTAACCTGGAATTCTGGTTGATCCTGTCACCCTTGGCCAAAATAATCCAAGGAGGGACGTGACGCATGTTGAAATCTTGTTTTGAGAACTGGACATTCGGATATCTTCCAGGACTGCTCTCAAGGTTGTATTGTACTCGCAATAAAATTGTTTGGGAGAATTTAGGAAAACTTAATGATGGAGGACTATTGCCTGGGCTCCGCTGTGAACAAAAAACGATCCAAGCTGCAGAAGTATTTCATACCCCTTGCAATAAATCCACTTAGACCTGGACTTCACCGCTACAGTGTGAGATACCCTGTTGTTTTACAGCTTACAGCCCTTCTACAGGGCTACTTTTTTCCTTAAAGTTAAGCATACGCTTTTGTTTAATTTCCTTTGCCACTGCCTTTTCAATTGAATGTGGCAGATTTTAGTGTTTGTTTGCCTGAAAGGATTGTTTGTTTTTTTAAAGAAGCGTTTTCCATTTATTTTAGTATTTCTTCCCCCGGGAAGCAACATTTGGAACCATCCAGGGAATAATATTTTAACAAGCATTAAGTTGCCATCTCTGAGAGCACAGAGAGAAGCTGATGCAGGAGGGAGAAAAAGTGGCTGTGATGCACCATCGTCGAGTGCAGTTTGTAGCAACACCTATCCTGCCCCATCAGTCCTCCCCTGAAAAATTAATTCTCGTGTTTCTCCAAATGAAAACCCAGGGAACGATGAGTTCAGATCAAACAAACAGCCATTAAAAGCACTAGAAGTCACTGAAAATGAGTGAAAACTGAGTTTAAGTCTAAATTCCCACCTGTCAGTTCTGGCACATCACACAGGGAAGCAGCGATGTGCCACGCTTCCATCAGACATCACTTTTTGCCAGCTTGCCTTATGCACGAGGGAGTTTGCGACTTAAGAGCTATGCCTTGAAGCATCGAGACGGGCTTTTAGTTTGGTAGGACACAGCCCCAGAGCCAATTCTGGGGCGTTTTTCTGCCTCCTGGAGCTGTAGGTTTGTTCTGCAGCCCAGACTGCCTGCTGTGTCAGGGAAGTTCAATAGGAGGAGACATCACCTCTGAGTGCGGCTGGCGTATGACGTTTACCTGCTTTGTATGATAGAGTGGAAACACTTCAGCTAGTTAAAATGCTAAAACAGCTCTAGATGTGAGGGAAATAATTTTACAGGGAAAATAAAGGAGGTTGATGAGCTTGGGAGAGGAAGGGTGACCACCAAGCGGTGCTCCATGCGCTGGCGTTTGCAGCCAGCAGCCCAGATAACACCTTGGAGAGAAATCTGGATAGGAGCAGTTTCAGAGAGTAACTTACCACCTCTGGCAGGGAAGCTAAATCAGAAGTCACACGCCTCCAAGCAGGGCTGTCTTTCAGTTTGGAGCGACGCTGGGTGCAGTGCTTGCCTGGGGCTGTCGCAGGCGTGTGCATCGCCTACACACCGAGGCAATCAGCCAGCAGCTGTTTTTCTAGGTGCTTGAGAGCTGCCTGCTCAAAAAAGTATGGTTATCACCATATAATGGGCAAATCTGGGGTGTCTAACAACCGTTGCACCAATGATTGGGTTTTGCCAGATGTTTCAAAGTAGAAGACCTAGACCCAGGCCCAAAGGACTGACTTCAGACCACGCTGTCACCAATCCCAAATAATGATTACCCTGCCAGCTGATGCTAATGAAAATAGAAGTAACCTGTTTGCCACCCCCAAAGTGTGTGGGAATTTTGCCAGTGCCAACAATGTCAACAGCACCTTATATTTCCATTCTGAGCCTGATGAGTCTGACACCAGAGCAGAGAGCCATTTAGGGGAAAGACGAAGCGTAAATGGTAGGAAGAGAACTGTATTTAGCGGTTGCACCAAAGTGGTGAACTTGGCAATTCACCAAAAACTCAAACTGAAATTAATGCCTGAGCATGCTTCTCGGCATCTTTTGAAAGTAGGAGCAAGTAAGCAGGTCTGTCTTTGAGGAAAACACCCCTATTAGTGGGACATGCTCTCTGCAGAGGGCTGCTGAGCATGGACTGCATGGCTGTCATTTCAAGGGATCCGCTTGCTACAGAGAGCTTTCCCGCTTACAGCTGAGCACTCAGACTGGCTGTGCATCTGCAGGTAAACACAAAGAAAGTCTTTCATCCAGCTCTGCAAAGAGCACACTGGTATTAATGGATGCTGCACTATTTTCTCCTGCTTAAAGCAGAACATACTTGCATCTCAGATGCTGCTCTGAAATGTTGGTAGGCAGATATGGGAAAGTGCAATTTTTCTCTCCCTGTTTTTTGCAGGTTTTTAACTTACAAATGAGATACGCCACACCATATTCCCAAGGTTTGCATTTGATACCTGCTGCTGAGTAAACACAATGCAATGATGCTATTTCAGCAATATAAAAGGCCACTATCACAGGTGCTGACTGCAGTTGATGATGTTCTGTAGCTTGGCAACATCTTGCTACATGGTTTCTTCTTGCTCGTTAGGAAGGAATTGCATCTCAGAGTCTTCAAAGCGCACATTTCCTAACCACTTTTGGCTGCACCTCAGCAGCCGTTGAGTCAGGCCTTCAGTCTCTTTGTTCTTGGTAGCATTTGTACTTCATGTGGCACCAACAGGTCTGTAGCACGGTGCAAGGAGGGCTTGGTGCTACCCTGGGCTCCCTCTGCCAGCTCCACAGCTGCAGGATACACAGCGCCGGGGACCCCAACCCAGAGGCACCCCACATCTGGATGCCAGGCGGTGCAGATGTGAGGGGACACAAAGGCTTAGACATCCTCAGGGAACATGATGTTAGAGCATCCCGGGCCATGGGAAAGACAGAGGTTTTCTGTCCATAAAGGAATGTTCTCACTGATCTTGCCATGCCATGCAAGCTGATAAACAGCGTATGATTTGGCTTTCCAAGCTCCAGCACACGTTTGTAAGATTGCTCCTGCTTTGAGCAACACAAAGGAAGAAGAGGGAGATGAGGTGACAGCTGGCCGTGGTGCGGATGCTCAGCCGTTCATCTGACCAAAGCTTAGTGAAGCCACTGGGACTGCTTACGTGGGTAAAATTGAGCTTTTTGTTGGGTCAGTAGGAAACACTCACAACAATGCAAAGAGCGGCTCAAACCCACTAGTTATACTGAATAACTTAGTGCCAGGAAGACGCATCCTGAAACTAAACAATTTATATATCTGTAATCAGGAAACGTTAAAATAAAATATACATGCAGCAAACCTCAAGATAGCTGGTGATTTTGTAATTACCAAAGGTTTTCAAAGAATACAAAGGGAAAATGTTGCTACAGTCCCTCTGCAGCTGACATGGGTGTGAAGGAATGTGTCACTGGAAGGCAACTTGCTAAATGAGAGCTTGTAGTTTTTCATATATCCACAGGAAAAAAATCATATTTCATATTTGACATATATTCATATATTTTTTTAAAAATTACATTTAAAATGTTCCATTTTAGTTTTTGAATGTTCCATAATTTTTGTGTTCCTTAAGCTATGTGCTGGTAGCTAGCCTTGGGAAAAGCCTTCTTAGTTCTTTACAATTAGCTTTGTGGCCAGCACAATAAGTCTGCCCACAAGACTTTCCACTGCCTAAAGAGTTTACACTGGCGACCCTTTCAGGAGAAACAGCCATCGGTTCCTAATTTAGGGACAGAAGCGATAGATGCTCTGCATGATGAGCCCTGTTCGAGTCACAGTTTAAAGCAGGCATGTTCGTGTTATATTGGAATTCACATTAATGTACAAAATGAAGGGGGGGAGGGGAGAGGAGGGGGAAGCACTAATTTTTGTGAACTCTCTTTCTTCCAAATCTCTGGAGCTGAAAATCCAAGTAATGCATGACAGTTCACTTTAAAAATACTGCTTGAGGAGGAGGAGGAGAACTAGATCCGAGCAAAGAATTCATTGCAAATAATTTATCTAGAGGGCCTGGCTTAGTCTGTTTGTGAGCTGTCGGAAAACAAGTTATGGGATTTTTAAGAGCCTCTATTCAAAATTATTTTCTGTATGATTTTAAGAAACTTTTAAGAAAATTCGGTCAGTACAAATGTTCACAAACAGTTGCTTATATGTGATTCTACTGCAGATCTGAGATTAGATCTCATTAGTTCTGGTTAGAGAATTACAGCTCTTTTCACTGATCCCAGGTTAGGAAAAACTAAATTTTATTGCCTTATTTTTATGCGATTGTCAGCATATGGGAATTAAAAATTGTCTTTCCATCAATACAGTATTAAAAAATTACTGTTTCAGTATAGACTTCTACTAATTCACAATTGTTAAGCTATTAACATGGAATAAATGCAGAATCCACAACAAAAGGTGAACACAAGTAACAACACCACCCCACCCCCCCCTTTTATTTACTCAAGATAATTTTTAGGTACTCAGGCAGCTCCGGTGATAAAAATGAGGGCACATTGTTTCTGTACGGTGTCATTCATGGATGCCCGTCACTGAAAACCCAACATCTCATCATTGCTGCAAGGGTGTTCAGCCCGTGGGATCCCCCAGTGGGTTGAACGACCTGACACCAACAGTGGGATGTGCAACAGCCAGGGGGGTAAAGTCACTCTGCATGCCCTAGCAGGGCAGGAAACCATCTGGTCTTGTAAACCAGGTGTTTTAAAATCATACAATCTAGTCATTTCAGCATTATCTACATAAGTACTATATTAGCGATGCTGGAATTACTACACTTATCCTTTGGGAAAACCTTACACCAAAGGAATCACAAGTTTGGCCGCATGAGGACAGATCTTCCAAACTTGGAAATGGGCATTTCCTCTTCTGCAGTTAGGGAACTACATTTTGAGATCCCCATTTTTACTTATTTGGATAAAAGAAATAATATTAATCCAACAAAGACCTTGGGATTCATAATTTCATTTTTTTTCTGCCTAACTGATAAAACTTTTTCTTCGTGTTTTTATTTTCTATGAAGATTGAAAGGCTCCAGTTTTTCACCTCTAGCTGAGAAACGTGGATTCCTAACTCCTTCACTATTCGGTCATGATTTGGGATCCAGGCCTATCAGTCCCTCAACTGCAATCACATGGCATATAAATGTATTCAAAGAATGAGAGCTGGATTCTCAGACACTGGAAAAATGATAACTCTGTTTGACCTCTGACTTTTGACACCTATTAAGCAAAATGCTGTCCTTAGTTACCCAGCTGCCTCCCTAAAACGGAGGGCTTGAAGGCCATGAAATAACTCCAGATACATAGGTAGAGCAGGAAGCAAAACTCCTTCGCAGGAGTAGCCTACTCTCTTGCAGCCACGGATTTTCCACTTCACACAACCGTATATGTGTGGAGAACAGTTAAAAAGCCCTCCAGACTTGCTCTTGATACAAATGACTCCAGTTTGCCTGGGAAAAGACACCATCCTAGATGAACAAAGCTCCCTGATTGAGCCCTTGGTGATTAATCACCGTAAGAGCTAAGAGCGAGTGGGAGGAAGGAGCTGAATGCTCTGACAACAATCCTACCGGGCTACTGAGCCGATGAACTGGGGGAACTGGCCAGGGAGTGAGGGGGTTTTTGCCCACACCCTCGTCCTGGAGATTTATGGAAAAAGAGGCTTGAGGTACAAAACAAAAACGCCAAAGGACAAAAAGGAAAGATTACCCAATGCAGTCTGATTAATGGGTTTGCACTGCGGCACACGCCATGCATGCTTTTGGAAGGGGATCAGCCTTGCGGAGGGGAAGAGGCTGATGTTTGGTGCTTGCCAGCGTTGCGTTAGCAGCTGAACCGGGACCTCTCAGCATAGAGCAGCCCTGTGGCAGGGCTGCCTGCTCACACAAGGGGGGGCGGCTGCGAACAAAAGGGTCTGCACCAGCGTCCACACGCGTGGCCTCCGTGAATGGCCTTAATTACA
>NW_009270000.1:1686585-1687442 GCF_000687185.1 Egretta garzetta | reverse complement strand
GCTGGGGGGGGGCTGCCTGCTCACACAAGGGGGGGCGGCTGCGAACAAAAGGGTCTGCACCAGCGTCCACACGCGTGGCCTCCGTGAATGGCCTTAATTACACGGGCTCCAGTTGTTCGCGACTCATTACACAGGCGCCACGAGAAAGAGAAAGAAAGCAAACGTTACTGAAAGCAAAAAGAGAGCCTGGGAAGCCTGAGATCTGGGTGGGTCCCTGGACCAAAACTGCCTTTGGGATATAGGGCTTATCAAAATTGGCTGAAGTCTCTCCACGAAGGTTTGGGAGGACTCCTGCGTGCTGTGCCGTGCCATGTGGAGATTGCTGCCTTCTCCTGGTGAGCTGGGCAAACACGAGCTGGAGAAAGCACAAGAGACCAGCGCAGCTGTGAGTCTTGTTTGGAAAGGCCTGCCTCTCTCAGACACCCCTGCCCCTCACATCATCCCATTTTTACATTTTGTGCAAAAAAAAGGATTACCTCCAAGCCTGTAATGCTAAAATCTGTTGCAGGGACCTCACTGGTTTTACTGTTGCTGCACAGAGAATACCCCACCATGTTTTGTCCTCCTCCCCAAAAAATGACTAAGGAGAAGGGAGCAAGTCATACCTACCAAGGCATCAAGGCAAGCAAAATGAAGAGGGCTTTGGAAGAAGAAGGGTGTGGACATCTGTTGGTTACTAAAGTGCTGTCTTGCTGCCAGGGCAAACAGACAGAAGGGGGAAGTGGACGAGGGAAGTTTCTCTGCCGGAGCTCCCTGCTTGCCACGACTGCTCCCAGAGATAAGGAGCGGATCGAGGGAGATAGCACGCTTGGCTCGGCTCTGCTGGGCTCTGCGGGGCTCTGCTCTGCTCCACGGAC
>NW_009270000.1:1685963-1686275 GCF_000687185.1 Egretta garzetta | reverse complement strand
CCGGAGCCGCCCCCACGCCGCAGCCCACAGGCATGCCCCGCCGCCCTCGGGGGGGAGACCCTCACCCTCTCCTGGCTCCCGCGGTATTCTTCTGCCGAGACCGTTTTTTGCTTTGCCAGAGATCAAAGGCAGGGAGCATAAACATCTCCATCTTCCCTCCGAACGTATCCAGCCTAATATGCGTGGTATTTTTATTGTGGAAGGGAGCGATTTGTAAGAAGAAATGAAAATCTCCAGCGTGTCAGCTCATAGGAGCTAATGATGTTTACACAGACATACCACACCGATGGAATAGTCCCAACATCCCCTTCT
>NW_009270000.1:1682274-1685643 GCF_000687185.1 Egretta garzetta | reverse complement strand
GGTGGAGGGAGACCGCCTGGCCAAAATTTGCAGGAGGAGAGACCGCCCGGCCCCCGCACCCTCTCCCGGCGAGTCCCGTTTCCACCCCCCCGCACCCTTTTGTAGGCCAAATTCAGGTGGGGGACACCGCTGGCACACCCAGGGGACTAGGACCCCTTGGTGCCACTGGCCCCTGTGCTTTCCCACCCCTCCATGCACCCCGTGGCCACGCTAGGCCACCCCCACCAGAGGGCTTCCCGGGAGAGAGGAGCACGGGAAGGGGTCCCTGGAAGACCACGCACGGTTATAAAAGGCAAAGGAAACTGAGGGTGAAAGGTCTCAGAGCTTGAAAAACAGCCCTTTATGAGTCAAATTTTCACGTTGTCAGAGCCTTTCGGCCTTGCGAGTTCCAAGCTGTTGCAGCGTTGTCTGATCCCTGCTGCCCACGTTCCTGCTGCGGCGCAAGTGCGTGAGAAGCTGAAGTGGCCGAGTCCAGCGGCAGGCGCTCTCTACCTGCCCCGACTCCGTGTTTTCCTCTGTCTTTGTGCTAGGGAAGAACTATTAAAATGCATTTCTATGAGTCACAAATTCCACTGTTAAATATTGCTTTGAAAATCCCTGCAATGTACACGGTTTCCTTGAGTTTTGCCACAGATTTCACAGAAAAGCCTACAGAAAAGCCTTTTTTCTTCTTTTTTTTTTCTTTTTTTTTTTCCAGTCTGGTTGTTTCCTGAAGTACAGGCTTGCTTTTAGCAACAGACCAGGTTGCTCTGGACTGACCTATTTCCTATGGAGCTGATGCAAAGCCCCTGGCTGGGTCAGGGCACCAATGGAAATTTCAGACTGTGCACAAAAGAGAAAGGCTGCGGGGAGGCCAAAGTGACAATTGCTTTATTTTTAAAATAACACTATGAGTAAAGCTGCCTGTAGTAGTTCCTCTGCTGTAGGACTGATGAACCCTTATGTGTTGCTCCTCCAAGCAGCTCCCTTTGGAAGCCTCTGTTGCCGCTCACATGGCACCGCTGGTAGAGAAATTGATCCCAGAGCAGCTGGAGATCCAAGGGAACGTGTTTATACACAAACCTGTGATGATTTCATGCAGAAAGCCCCGTTTATCTGAGCCTGGTCGTAGGATGCGTTGTAACAGCATTGTCTGCGTGGGTGGGAGAGAGCCGCTTTTCCACACTGAGAGCTGAGATGGTTGCCAGTCTCCTGAGCTTTGGAGCCAGGGCTTATTTAAGTTATTTTTTTCTCTCTTGGCTTCTATGGAAAACGCAGATTTCAAACCCACTCTCTGTCGTGAGTTACTATTGTCTCAGTGCACCCCTAGAGACAGCACATGTGAAATGCGATGGAACTAATGCCTGCAGAGAGTCTTGCCCTGGTGCATCCAGTCAGTCCTCTTCCCTGGCCACCCACGTGCACGTGGCTGTGACAATAGCTATCGAGGGAAGCAGGTATTGCCCAATTCACCTGGTTTTCAGGATAAGCTCAAATGATTTCATTTTCTCCCAAATCAAGAAGCTGTCTTCAGAATTCAAGCACACATTACGTATTTAAAACAACATTGCTGTGGGGTCACTCTGTTCCAAACCACTGTGGAGTCACGGGGTGCTGCGTTTCAACCGCATAGGGGATGCGACCGTGGTAGTTTCAGCTGGTGGGCTGTCCCCTGCTTTCCCTGATTCACCTGAGCCAGCATCCCCACACACGTTTGCTATGGAAAAGCCTCTAGAGCACAGGCTCAGGACAAAAGCGCAAACTCATCTGGCACTGCAAAAAAATGGTGCTGTTATTTTTCTGTTCAAGGAATGTAAGCAAACATGTGCCAAATGCCAAGTTCTGCCATCGTAACCATTATGGCCATGAATGCTCTCACAGGACTAACGTGGTTGCCGGTGTCCAGAGCTCTCTCTGTGATTTAGCGTCCCATAGCTTGGCTTTGCACCTCTCTACGGTTCCCTTCCCAGTTTTTCAGATTTCTAAACAAACACACTCCAGAGTAAAAAAATGTTGAGTAGCCCTATTTTGAAGGCAGCCCCTCAGTAAAACCCACTCAACATCAGATAAATTGAAGTGCTCTGATTTAAATCAGTTCCCAAGGCTCCTGATTCTCCCATCCTTAGGCACACTGTAGGGCATCTGCTCCTGTGTGGTGTCCTGGTGGTGTTCACATCACCGGTGAATAGTCTTGATTTTCTGCTCCACCTGGAAGCAGGTAAAATTACTACACCTTTTCTCATCGAACACGATATCATCCTGGACAAGCTATAAGGAAACAGACAGACAAAAAGCTCCTTATTAGAGAAAGATACCCATGTATCTAGTTTCTCTCCCATTTAAGACCTTGTTTTCAGTGTGTAACCCGATGCTGGATGCTGCATGGATTATTGTAAAGGCTGGATGCACAGATTGAGGAGTACCTTGTTTCTGGCCACCCGTTTCCCCAATTTTTCCCCATTTTTATATTTGTCTTCTATTCACAGAATCACAGAATGGCAAGGGTTGGAAGGGCCCTCGAGAGATCATCTAGTCCAACCCCCCTGCTAAAGCAGGTTCACCTAGAGCAGGTTACACAGGACTTTGTCCAGGTGGGCTTTGAATATCTCCAGAGAAGGAGACTCCACAACCCCCCTGGGCAGCCTGTTCCAGTGCTCTGTCACCCTCAAAGTAAAGAAGTTCTTCCTCATGTTCAATCGAAACCTCTTATGTTTCAGTTTGTACCCATTGCCCCTTGTCCTGGCGCTGGGCACCACTGAGAAGAGTCTGGCTCTGTCCTCTGACATCCGCCCTTAAGATATTCCGTTTGCTGCAAGTTCAGAAGCTCAGTTGTAAGTTACGTTGTCGACATTACACGTTGGCCAAGTTTTGGTATTTCAGTGTTCATGCAGCTCCAGTTTCATTCAGTTTCCCCTGTGTGCTTGATCCCTTTTATCTTTGGCCTTATTAATGCGATTGCCCTGTGACAACAGTTGCTGGAAGACGTACAGGAGGGCTGGAGCAACCCGCGTTTCCCGGTGGCTGCTGAAGGCTGCCTTCCCAGCCATACCATGCCCCAGCTGGAGAGAGCGGGAGTGCTAGTGCTGCCATCCTGCCCCCCCCCCACATCCCCCGCAGCCATCCAGCTTGCCTCTGCTCCTGGCAAGGAGGTGGTGGGTGGCTTCCCTGGGGAACTCAGCTAGCCCTGCTAGGAACACCCCAAAGCAGCCCAGTAAAGCAAATTTTGGCAGTTCATTAAATAGCAAGCAGGCAAGTTTGTCTTCTATTTATTTCTCCTTTTATCCTGCTAGCAAGGGATCATCAATATGCAGACAGTATCTAACACTCCTAGATAAACTGCATCTGTACAGACTCATTCAGACACGGGCTATAAATACCCGCCGCCTGTGC
>NW_009270000.1:1659061-1681917 GCF_000687185.1 Egretta garzetta | reverse complement strand
AGGCTGCCGCCACGCTCCCGGGGTGCCTCTTGCAGGGCAGACTTTCCAAAAGGCTTTTGGAAAGATCGCCCCCGGATCCTTGTGCGGGTGCCCAGACCACATTGGGACGAGAGACCTGAGAGCAGCGATTAGCAGCGTGTGAATGCTGCTACGGCAGAGGCACCGTCCACTTACCTTCTCCATTTTATACCTATGTGGTTCCAGTGCTGTGATTTAAGTAGGTTCCCCATCAGCCGGGACATAAATTACAGCCCGCACACTGGCGCGGGACTCTGGGAGCCATTCAGGGCATTTCCCTTTCCAGAGATTTGTTTCCTCCAGAGCAACTTGCTAAAGTAATGCCTTCCTCCTTCCCGCTGCCCCCGACTTCATGTTAAAGACACTGTTAACCTGGTACTGCCCTTCTCTTAATCCTGACACAGAAAAACAGAGCACGACGTGAAGGAAGAGTTAAATAATTAATTTGGAGGTATCTAATTTTCAGAATCTTGCCTAATCCGGCTTTCCAGTTTAGCATTCATTTTCCCCACCCTTTGTATATACCAGTTTTAGTCCTTTATCTCTCCCACTTCTAAATATTTTACTGGGGTTTTGTTTTATACAGCTGAGAAGGAATGCTGTTCTGATAAAACAGGGCTATAATCTCCTCAGGCTGCATTTCCTTAGTTCCCACTCTTCATCTGTAGCTTTTAAACAAAAAATCTTTACTAGATGAAAATAAAGACGGTGAATTTCAGTGGTACATTTAATAATTCATAAATCAAATGAAGTTCAAACAGGTTCAAAGTTTAAAAGTTTAAAAGTTTTGCTGAAGCTTTAAAGTTTAAACTGTCAGAGACTTTGACAAAAAACTTTTCCTGTCTGGAATATTTAAGATTGTTAAACTATATTACATGCATGGCTATTGCTACATCTTTTCAACCAAAAAGTTGTCATCTAAAAGAGTATCGATTTGATGTTTTCTTTAAACAACTATCACATATCCAGTGTAAAGAAGCATATTATTAGGGTAAAGAAGATTGCAACTACATAACCTGCATATTATGTGAAATTTTTTCAGGCCAACTTACTTTGGCCAGCAAGAAATCACTTGATTTATTAATGCTGCTACACACTAGAGGGGTAGAAAAGGTCTCCTTTTAATGGCTTGGCCATTATAAAAGAAGAATTCAGACGAGTGTATGCAACTACAAAGTCTGAAAAGCATTAAGTTTTATGCGTGATGTCCTTCCAAACTTTGGAAAACACCAAGGACCTGATTCTGTTCTTGCTTATACCAGTATCAATAGCAAAGTCAGAAATAATGCCACCAAAACCAGTGAATTTCTATGTGATCTTGTTTATGCCGACTCAATTTCATTAATGTATTCAAGGATGTCTTTATTTATATTTTTATCATTCCCACAGCATTTAAAGTATTTTCAGAAATAGATTAATTTCATTCGTTGCATTCATGCATTGCAATTATAGCTTTAAATGAGATTCTGTAAAATACAAATGTTAGAAACAGCACATTAGGCAGACGCTCGTACCTAAAAAGAGGGACAAATTTCCCTTGGGGAAAACCTGTGGAGAACCTCAACAGCATCCAGTGGCTGTGGCCCAGGTGCAGCTCGGACATAAGCACCACCAGTAAGCCCGGAATTAGACATCTTTCCTTCAGTAAAAATAACACACGCCGTATCTGTCACTATTAGCCGCTAAAATTAATTTCATTTTCATGAATGAGCTCGCAAAGTAAGCTGTTTGTAAGTAAAAGCAGAAGCATTAATGGCTTTAAATGGCTTTAACTGATAATAGTCTGATAGATGGGGTAAATGGAAATAGGCATTATATATGGCTTAGTTTCTCAGGGAAATTGGGATTGGAGAGAACAATGCGAGGGAGAAAGGCAATCTGTGGTTCCCGAGGTGGCATGTATGCCTCAGACCACTTCTGAAACAGAGTTATTTTTGACTCTCAAACACAGGCCAGTTGCAAATGCTGAGAGTTCAGCAGAGAGCAGAGTCATGTTCTTCCATCAGTCAGGAATCCCTTACTCCTTCTAATAAGAGCAGATTTTTTCCAGAGAGCAGCAAGGAATCTTACGCACACGTCACAAGACCTTTCTCCAGCCTCTTGGACTGCCTTACCCTCACTGAAGTTAACAGCGAATAAAAGACAGTTTCCCAGCATTCTACCCTAGTGGATTTTTTTTCCCCCCTAGGGCCCATTGGAATAGCGTGTGAATTGTGGTGAGAATAATCTGCAATATACGCTTACAATATGTCATTTTGCCTGCCAGGGGATCATTTGCAAAAAGCCAATGAAGGAGAGATACAAAACTGGCCAAAGTTATTTAAAACCATGTATTTGTGGGATAGTGCAATTTATAAAACTTAGGCTACATCCAGCAAAGGACTAAGTGCCCACAAGTTAAGTACATGTAATTGGTAGCAGTGGCAGAACCCAGAATGGAGCATTAAGGGTGAAGGCTGAACTTACCACGAGAAGGCTAGGTACTTCCACAGGACAGTCCAAAAATATCTCTTTGCTGAGCTGGAAACTGCCTGTGAGTAGAAACCACTTGTGTAAGGTGTATTTAAACCCTAATTCACCACCTTGCCCCCACCCAGGGAGTTTAGATACCTGAATTAACATCAGTAATATGGTGCCGCTACCCCCATGGGGACCTGCTGAAGCTGGGTGCCTGCGGATTTTCAGTTATGGGTCTCCAGGATTAGGCAGCTGAATCTGTGTTTTCCATCTCACAATGTTGGCTTAAAATCTTGAGGTCCTTCTGTGTTCATTTTGGAGCTGTCACTTAAGCATAATAACATGACCTGGCAGTGTCTTGCCCGTAACAAAGCTTTATCTCATTTCCATGATAGTTTAGCATCATCAGTTTAGAACTGACTTGCTTTGCTATCTTAAATGCCAACAAGTTGTTAAATGACTTTTATAACTTGCTGCCTGGGAGCAAGCGGTCATCTTATGACAAGAGTATAAATAAACCACAATTCATGATTTCTGTCAGCTAAAGCAGTCAATGTAAACAGGTTGTATGGAGCTTTTTATTTCAGGGACTGCTACCTGGTACGGCCACTGTCTCAGCTGTTCCTTGCCGGTTGTGCTAAAATGAAAAGCCTCCACCAGCCCTGTGGCAAAGGGCAATCCAGCAGCCATACAACACAAACAATGCTGCAAGAGATCTTCTACCTAATTTCCAGGCCACAGCTCTTCGGGGACCGCTCTGAATTCTTCTGGTGGCTTGCCTCTTCAGTACCCTCCCCCCTCTGCTTGACTCGGGAGAAAAAGGGCTTGCTCCTACAGAAAAAAATGGGTTGGGACCCACCAGAAGGGGTATTTTCACCAAGGGGCTATCAGCCATCTTTCCTTGGTGGAAGAGAGAACCCTTAAATTCCTTTCCCAGCTTACAGCTCATTTGATCCCTGGGTTTGGAAATTGTAGGCAACCTGTGTTCAAGGCTGAACCAGGAAAGGGGCCAGATGGTCCTGTGACAGGTCCAGCTCCAAAAAGCATGAAAATAGCTCTAATCACAGAGAAGTTCTGGTGACATCATCTGCAATGTCCAGGCCTCTTTTGCATGTGCTTGTTAGCAGCCTGGACGGGGCTCTCAGACAGGTCAGGATACAGATCTGGTAAAGTCTGGGTTAACAGTTTAGGGATGAATAAAAGGCTGACCCCAAGTACTGTTTCACAAATGACTTTCTTTCAGCACATTGGGTGTGAAGACTAATCTGGTTGAGCTTGGAAGAACAAATAAGAAAAATAGCTTCTTGTGTGCTAGCCAGCACCCTGGTACCAGGCTGCAGGAAAGAGAAAGCAAACATCCACCTGGTAGCCCTCAGGAGCACTTAGTTTCCTCTGGGAGGTGTTCTTCAAGAAGCTTGAAAGCTCCTTAATCACATACTCCCTGCTTTTAATGCTGGTAACGTCAGTCTAACGGAGCACGATGCTGCAGGAGGACACAACCTCGTGATCCTTCTGGGCTACTGTTCCCCACCTATCCGCAAGGTGACCCTCAAACCTGACAGCTTCCAGCAGATTCCTTGCCTACACGTGGCAACCATTTTGCAATGCTCCTCAGTTGCTGCCGTAGCAGGAGTGCAAGAGCCGCAGGAGACAGAGGAGCCAAAGTGGCCCTTGAGGGGGTGTTTTTGAGGAATTCTCCTCAGTGCTGCTCTACTCGCAATCGCTGCCACTGGAGTGAGTCTGGGAATGTTCCCTGTGCCCCGGCAAGGAGTGGGAGGAGCTCAGCTTCACGCTCGCTGACGGAAAACTTCACAATGCCCAACTTTTAGCTGGCTTCTGGCATTTAAAAAAGTTTAGGGAAGGAACTGTTGAAAACTAACGAGGCTTCTTTGGATGTCCCACGAATGGTCCCTGTTACTCTGATGTACTAGCAAATGTTGGCAAGCTCACATTAACTAACTGGTTCAGGTGATGTGGGCTTTGGAGAGTTAGTGGGCTTTTTGTACCATGTGTTGAGATAGAACTGTGCCCTCTGACTAATTTTCATTAAGCAAATGTCTGAGGTCTGCATCTGTTTTGCAAATGCTTAGCCTATTTTAATATATCACTGTACAGTAGTTGGAGCCTCTGGGTTTTGAAGACAAAAAGATAGGGTTCCTGGGAAGAACTTAGATTTTACTGGCCTTCTCAAAGGAAATAAATTCTGCATTTTGTAACAATCATCACCAATATACTTAGGTGATAAAACCAAACAAAGCCAAAACCTGAAAATAATCAGAAAAACCCATCAAATCTGAGACAAAGAAGAACACAGTGACAGAAATTGTTCTGGACCTGGCCTTCAATCACAATAAGCCACAGAGGGCCATATTATACCTTGCTATACTAGCAAAGAGATTGTACTGCAATGGCATTAGGTGAGGGGGCTTTTTATACTGTATGCCTTCTGCAGTGAAACCCTACACTTACCCAAAGACCCCTATGTTGTAAGACATAGGATGAAGCTGAATTAAGGAGGAGAAAACTGCAGAAATGGGTGTCGTTCTTCTGATACAGTGAATTTCTGTGCCTGCCTTACCGGCCTGAGCCATCAGAGACAAAGGAGAAGGTGCCGATGAGCACGGTAGTGCCTGAGCTGTCCCACCAGCAGTCCCCCAGCCTGTCACCAAAGGGACTGGGAGGTGGTACACAGGGAAGAGTGGCTCTTGTATGAAACTCTCCTTTCCCAGGACAACTTAGTAGCTTTCAGAAGTCGGCTGGTGGATGCATGCTCCCTGAATTTCTTTAACTCCTCCCCAGTCCTCTGCAGACTTCGTCCCTCCATTCTGTGCTGGGCAGAAAAAGTGCCACCATTTCATTCTGCATTTCTGCAGGAGAAGATATTCTCCTTTTGTTTGTTTGACACTGGACTTTACACCAGGTTTGTTTGACAAGTGGTTTGCATTTCTGGCTGCCTGCTGTGGAAGAGTGGGCAGGTCCCACCAGAGTCAAGGGGGAGGCCCCAGGGGCTGAGGCATCCTGCCTTTCTGCCTGGCCCCAGCCTCAGCCACAGACAAGCTCAGGAGGTCCTCATCCAGCTCCAAGATTCACTTGTTTTGATTTCCAGCCTACTGGGAGAAGACAGGATGGCCAAGGCCTGTCTTAGGTCAGTTTAGGCTGCTGTGGAAATGTAACTTTCATTCTAGATATGTGATAGTCATTCCCTAATCACTTTTTTCACACCGGTCATTTTTCTGTAGACTAATATCATCTGTCTCCCATTTGCCTTTGTTCCCACTGGATGCAAATAGATTTCCAAGCAAAATTCTTCTGAAGGGACATTGCTGGTTTAACCTCAGTGCAGTGCTGCCAATTTTAATGACCTTTGGTCCCACACGCTGAAAATAGCCTCCTGAAATCAATGGGATTCCCTGCAGAGCCACGCGCTCTCCAGTGTTAATCAAGATCTTGCTTGCAAGTGCCACAAGCAACCCCAGACGTCCGGCTGTGTGACCTTGCTGAAGGTGGTGACACAAAACCTGGGGCAAGCCCTGGAGCTTGCCACAGCCCTTTCTGCCATGACTGGTGCTGCACTGCGGGGCTGCACTACTACTGTTCCAGGGCAAATTTGAAAAGAGCCCAGATGGTTCTCAGTCTCATTTTGAGCCTGCAACAACTCTGCTATCCTCCCCTCCATCTTTAAAATTAGGAAAAGAGAAAATCTGCTGTGGAGGTAACCCCTTTTCAAAATCACAGGGTGATCTCCCAGATCTCCCAATCTTTCTCCAGCGTAACTTTGTGCTCCAGCGCTCAGGGCAGCTGGATGGAGAAGGACTTCATGACCACCAGGAATCAGAGATCCCCCCCAAAGCCGGTGTGTCCCCGTAGTCCATCCCCTGTTTTTTGGGAGAGTTTTGCCAGATTTTCTGGGCCAGGGCCTGTGGTTTTGGAAGATGAAACATTATTTGTCTCATAATACAGACATCAAATACAAACGAGGGAGCTGCAGTTCCTGGCATGAAAGCTTTTTGCAGCAATTTACTATCCAACATCCTTATAATTAATGAGGGCTATAACCACTATTTTTAGTACAGCTAAAATGAACTGTAAGTCATTAGAGAAAGACATGTTGTGTAATATGTGACTAATGTATCATTTTACCAAGAATTCATGTTAGATTGCTGAAAATTGCAGGGAAATGATTTCCAGAGTATTCCAACCGCTCCGAATGCTCTTTGATACGTAAAGTAGAAAGCAATCTACAGCTTAGCTGGCCCGACTGGACACTTATGTCAATGCCTTCAGAAAACTAAATTACTATAATGTAAATCCAGCCTACATATTGCAAGAAAGATGCAGCCAAATGTATTTCAGGTGTGACAAGACTGAAGTCATTGAAATTAATTGGGGCAAGAGGTGGAAAATGGAGATGGGAGAAGATTGCCGATGACAGAACAGGCAAAATAAGATGTTTCCTTCAAAGGGGTGGATTAGCCTAGCTGTTAAAGCGTGTCTAAAGGCTGCTGGCCTTTCCCCAGGCACCTCTGTGCCTGCAAGGCAGGGGGAGAAGGGAAGGGAGCTGCCGGGAGGGGCAGCGGCGGGAGAGGCATCTGAAACCCAGGTAGGTACCAGGAGAAAGCCAGTGTCTCAGCATACATTTGATTTGTTCTGTGTAGGGTTTCATCACTCTGCTGCGGCTGAAGTAGCCAAGTATCTTGCAGGATTTGCCTCTTAACATGCCTTTGCTCTACTGCGCTGTCACAGGTTATTCAGCGTCAAGTGCCCATCTTGGAAAATGGAGAGCCAGAATCCAGCTCTCCGGTGTCTGACCCAACATTTCAGCACCAGTTGCCCAGATACATGCCAAGAAAACCCCAAAAAACCAATAAAAATCCACCACCACCACCCCCCAAGTAACACACTTCTTTTAAAAGAAGTAACTACAACTTTTTTGCTCTTCTCTTGATATGGGGCACATTCTTCCCTACATAATGATGTTGTTTTCTTGTCTGGCAATGTTGTACACACTGTCACAGCTATTTGCTGTGCAATTCAATTCATAAAAGTCAGCAACCTGTTGAAGTGATTAGCCATATTTGCTTAAGAGACGCCCAGTACTGGAATTGCTGGGAGAGTGCATTACAGGTCAGAGTTACAATATTGACCAGGATCTGGGGGGAAGCTTGTACAATCACATTAGCCATTCCTATTTATGACTCCTAACCTAGTTAACCTAAATACAGCTACTCCTAAGAGGTACAGGTGGGAAGGAATTCTGTATAAACTGTATAAAGTTTAAGTGCAGCCAAGCTGAAGATGGAAAGATGGGGGAGTGGACCCTTGAGACGCAGATTGCTTCAGCTGCTAGGCAAAAGCACTGGCGCTGGCTGGAGCATCAAGTGTCCCAGCTCAGACATTGACATGTTCTTGAGGGAGTGCTCCAGCAAGGAATATAAGGTCACCAGCCCTGGCTTGGTGCCTCGCTGCCCACAGGATTTCCGTCTGTGCCTGGAGAATTTTCATCTGCGTCTTCCGGGCGCTTCCCAGCCACGTGGCGCGATGTGAGGCCGGAGCACATTTGGCACAGGTGTAAGAGGCAAAACATGCTGGAGTGAAGCAGGGAATTGAGGTGACTCTTTACCTTCACCAGAAAGTGAGGCAAAGGTTAAAAAGAGCAGGTATTCATTGCGGGAGGGAAAAAGTCTCTGTGATGGAGCACAGCCCCCAGAGCACAAACTGGACAATGGAAACGGCAGCGGGATTTTTCAAAGCATGGAAGTAGCTTAGCAACACATATTTATTTCCTGTTTTAGAAAAGGTGCTATGAAGGCACACATTCCTAGGAGGTGAATCATATATAAAAGACACACATTGTCTGGCTTTGAAATTGCACGCAGAATACCAGAGATAATTCGGCATATGCTTTCCTCCATTCATAAAGACCCAGCGTGTTGGTCACCCAGCTCGCGTGCGTCCAAGCACAGTATGAAGTTGCAAAGTCCTTGCAAAAGAGCATTTAATGTCTTTAATGCATTTAATGTGTTAGTGGCACAATAAGTAGCAGGTATAGACGCATCCTAAAGAAAAGTAAATCCTGTCCGAGGGATTATATTGGTAGACGAGAACACTGAAGACAGAAATTTCCTCTGTGTTCCTAGTTTAGTAAGTAATCATGGAACGATTTACTTCCAGGAGTCTAAAATCTAAAGAAGATGGTTGTTACAGTGTTGTTTCTGTTTGGGAAAGTGTAAAGCTCAGTGAGTCAGGAATTATGTTTCAGTGAAATTAAAAGAAAACTAAACTTCAGTAAGACAATTGCCAGTTTTTTCTTTACATGAAAACCTTTCTGCTTTCATGGTGACCTTCAATTTTCAAAACCAGCAATGCTGTTTCTAAAAAAATCGAGTCCAAGTGGGCATAGTTTTAAAGGTTGCATTGATGACATTTATTGTTCAGCTGTAAGCATAAGATCTTTAATGGTCTTGAGCAAGCTAAACTCTACAGCTCTGTCCATAACCATACAAATATTGTTCCACCTGTGTTGAAAGATATTTATTGACACTTAGCAATTTATATGAGGTCATTGACCTTTCAAACAGGCCTCTTGCTTGAAAATTTTATTGCCATGTTACATTGCTTGACTAAAAATAATTAACTTTCTACAACATTATTTAATCACACTGCCAAACTACCAATAATAAGGTGAAACAGAAATGTGAGACCTTAGAAAACTCTACCTCCTGCTCACTGAACTCTTTTTGAAAAAGAAAACCAATTTTAAAAAAAAAATCCATGAAGGTATAGAAATGTCCTAGTTCTATTCCTCAGGGACTTGTATGGTCCAGTAACTGCAGTATCCCCACCGCCTCCTAATTTTTAATATATTTGTCCTTGAAGAACCTTTGTGAGAGACTAAAAGGACTATTTTTCTTTCAATAGACGGATATCTGAGAGATGGAATAAATAGGAATGGACATGGCACGAGCATGGACTAAGTCTTGAGATGCTGCAGGTAGGGTGAGTATAGCTAAGGAGGAAAATGTTCTAGAAAACAGTTCTTGCAGCAAAACGTAACTAGTTTTTCTCCCCATAAGCAGTACTCAAAGCAATTATTGGTAATTACCCATTGCTTAGTGGCTTGCTTTCCCTGTTGTGGTGTTTATTTAAAAAAATGCATCTATCTACCCCAGCAGCTGTCTATATTTGGGTGTATTCAGGCACACCTTTAGTCCTCTCACAGTTTGCTATCTGTGGTATCACAATGGGAAACTGCCCTGTGGCAAGCACTTGATGGAGCTTTGCTGGAAGAACCAAATGCTCCTTATGGATAAATTATGAAAGGAGGACGCACAGCCAGCAATAAGACTATGCTTGGGAATTTTAGCAATTGGTAAAGAATGAATATGGTACCTCACAGCTGAGTGAGGGTGGGGAATAACGCTCTTCTCAAGAGCTCCCAGCGGGCTCAGGCTCATTGACTGCCTTGAAACATATGAGAAAACGAGGTCTTTTCATGTTGTCCCATTCCTCATATTTTTCTTTGATAAACATGTACTTAAAATAAAATAGCGATTTAGCCTGTCTTTTATATGTACCTTCTCACCTGCAGAATTAATAGCCCAGTCTTAAGTAACGAAGATTCATCCCTCCCCAGCACCTTCAGTCTCCCTGTGCCCGGCGGGAAGGTGGGAGATGGTTCAGCTCAAGGCAGAGCCACAAACAAGGGCTGGGGAAAGAGGACCAACTGTTTCCCTTGGGGCTTTCCTTGCCCTGGGGCCCATGCCAGCCACACGCGTGCCGGTGGCTCTGTACCAGTTTGAGAGCTCAGCAGCCATTTAGAAAATCAATTCCCAGAGTTTCTGGCTTGCTCAGTTCTCTGCAAGTCAATGTGCACACAATTTCACAGCCGATTTCAACCCAAGCCACTAATGATGGTAATAAATGTCATCCAGTTGTATTGTCAGATGTAATTGGGTATTTCGAAGAAACAAGATGAATGGGACAGATTAGGTCTACGAAAACAGGAGATTAAATTCCGCTTTCACTTGTAAGAGCCCAATTGGAGTCTGTGTACTACTGATATACATAGATCTGTACTTACCAGCAAATCAAATATCTGTGCATGTGTATAATAGACCCTGTTGTTTTTAAAAGCAGAGTTTGCCTGGTTCTCAAAGGAAATGGGAATTCATCGCTCAGTTCGCACACGTCCCAGAGGCAGCGGCACGCACTTCCTTGGGCGGTGGTCCTCTCTCTGCCTGTGCCCATCACCTAGAGAGCACTTGCAAAGTGAAAGCTGCTCTTTTGGGCTGAGTTTCAGGGGAAGCAAATCCAACCACAGGCTTTGCACAGGTTCACAGGAGATGGGCAACCTTGCTCTGGCTGTAAGGCATGCTCTGAATGAAGGAGAAGGCAGCGTGTATGTGTTGGGATGGGTATTAAAAGCGACTTTTGGGTATTCTGGAGACACTCTGTGCCTCGTTAACCTGCCTGCCTATGCCAGGAGCCCCTTCCCAGGGACTAGGCACTATCTGCTGAGTAAGAGCGGCAGAGCCCCCAAAGTATGCATGTGTCCCAAGGAATAAAGCATTACTGACCTGAGAAATGGAAACAAGAACAAACGTGTGTTAACTTCAGGGCTGGTGGGATTTTGCCTGAGCGTTACAGACACAGAAGTCACTGAGGTAAAAGCATGAAACATTTATGATATGTTAGTAGAAGTATTTCTCCACAGGAGCCAAGTCAGGTGAATGGATTGCATCTTGAAGGGGATCGCTAATTTGGCAGACTTCAAAAATATTGATAGCTGTGCAAACGGAGACAAGGACATTCTCTGTAATCCCACTCAGGTGTCAGGAAAGCCCTGCAGAGTGCCTAATGCCTATGTACCTTGTAAGATTGTCACATCTTAGACTTCCAGAGCTGTCCAGGCTGGAAGGGAGCCCTGGAAGCTGCCTGGCCCAGCCTCCTGCCCAAAGCAGGGCCACTGAAGCATCATTGAGCTGTAGGTAGCAATGAAGATTTGATAGACCGATAGCTTGTTCCACTGAGGGTCCTGGAAAAATTAATATAAATGGCAACTACCGCATGGTAATAAATTATATTATTTATTAGAGTAATTTAAATTATTCTAAATCAATGGAAGTTGGGAATTACTGAGCTTTATTAGTCTGAAAAATAAATGGAGCAATAAGCCTAGCCGTTGCTTGAACAGAGATGCTGGTATCACAGATCTGCAGGGTTGCAGATATCATATGCTCCTCCATACCAGCATCCTTCCCAGGTCTAAGTCTCCACTGCCTCTGAAAAAAAAATATGAAAGATGGAAATGCCCAAGCAAATGCCCAGTGTAACTGCTGCAGCAGTCTGCATGACAGCACGTTGGAGCAATTGCTTTCAGATGAACTGGCTGTCTCATCTAAACTTAAGTTATAGCATCATCAAGCTTCTTTAATGTTCAAGATCATGAATTATTGCTGCCATGGAGTCTGGACCATCCTGTCAAAGCTGGTTTAGCATCCCAAGTGAGAAGGAGTTACCATTACCTATGTTTTCCTTCAAACAAGGACACAGGTTGAGGACTCCATGGTAGAGCTCAGCAAAAAATCTGAATGCCTCTAAAGGAAACTTGTCCCAGGGAGTCTGGTAGCCAATGAACTTCATATTCTCAATACCTGTCCAGCCCCTTGTAAGTTTTTATTAATTCAAATGTATTGAACTTACAGGAAGAAAAGCTAGAAATTGTACAACTATTTTTTTTTCCCACCTTGTTTCATTCTGACCACTGATTTGATATGGCATATGCACAGATTTGTATTACTGAAGTCCAAGAGCGCATCAATTCGTTTGTGCCCAGGATACAAATCCCGCAAGGTCCTATGCTGAATGCAGGCTAGGTAAAATTTTTGCAGTGCAAGAAAAAAAACAACCATAGGCCTGACTGCTTAAAAGACTGACTGTTTTTATTCCTCTTCCTTCAGCACGAGCTGCTCTAGCCAAGAACATTAACGCGAGTAACAAAAGGGATGGCTGAAGGGGAAGTGCAAGATGAGGCTTAACATCCTCCAGGCCTGAACCTAAAGTACTTTCTGCAGCTGAAGCTGCTATTGTTGCTACAGAGCCTGTTGTCGGTTCAGGGACACAGGAGCAAGCCCGCCTATATTGCTTGAAATTCAAGGAGAGTAAACTACTGGAGTTACAGTGTGAGAAGAGTGTCTTGTCATCTGGGAAGAGGCAGAATATAGTCTTATACACATCTTTATGAAGGTCCATATTTTCCTAGATGTTAAAGATTCAGTCCTTAACAGTGAGTGTCCTTTGAAAGCCCTGAAAATGTCCAAAATTCACCCAGCCAAGCCATTAGAGAGCTGTGCCAAGGAGAGTAAACTACTGGAGTTACAGTGTGAGAAGAGTGTCTTGTCATCTGGGAAGAGGCAGAATATAGTCTTATACACATCTTTATGAAGGTCCATATTTTCCTAGATGTTAAAGATTCAGTCCTTAACAGTGAGTGTCCTTTGAAAGCCCTGAAAATGTCCAAAATTCACCCAGCCAAGCCATTAGAGAGCTGTGCTGTCTGGAGGAGTGGGAAGGAGCGGAGCAGCCAGGCGCCCCAGCCAGTCTCACTGGCTTGCACTACCTGGGAGACTGCAGAGCAGAGAAAGTGGCTCAGCCTACACACCCCTCCATCCCCGTGGGACAAGTGCATCTTTCCATTTCGCGTGAGTAAATTCGGAGCCTTTCCTCAGGCCCAGTTACAGCTTCATCGGTGCTAGACAAAGTACCAAGCCAGTGACTGGCTGAAGACCTGCCTGGTGTAATTGCCCTGCCATCGGACCGCACGGGTGTTTGTCCTGGGGTGCACCCACGGTGGGCAGGCAGGGACCCGCTGATGCCCTGGCTGTGATGCTGAGCACTTCTGGGGCTGGTCACAGACCTGCTGAAATGGGAAAAATGGTGACTCATGCAAATCATAGCTGGCCCTCCGGTCAGGAAAGCACGGTGGTTACCAGGCACTGACTAATAGGCAACCTAACACATGCACTTTTTTTTTTCCTACTCTCCTCCATGCACCAAAGAAGCAATTTAAGGCTGAGAGAGATTTTCCCATGAGGGCAGTGGGTTAGTGGCTTCCTTCCCTGCCGGGCCGTGGGCCGCAGGGCTCCCTCGGCTGCGCCGTGGCAGGGGGTGATGAAGGAAGGAAGCGGATAACACACGGCCAGGCATCCTGCACACACTGGGGGGTTGCGGAGGAAGAGTCCATGGTTGTGAGCTGTGAATATCCGGGTTGGAGAATAAAAGCCAGGTGATATCGATCTCCAGATGGGGCCCGAACCACCCCCCCCCCAGCACTGCTGCCGGGTCTGTGAGAACCACTCCGGAGCTGAGACCCTCCTGCGCCTCTCGGGCAGCGCCCGCCATCCTGCCGTCCTGCCGTCCTGCCGTCTTGTCGTCCTGCCATCCTGCCATCCTGGCTCTGGCCTGAGCCATAGGGTCAGGCCATTCAGGCCAGGGAAAACTGCATGGCGAGTCCAGCCAGGGCTTCAGCAGACCCCTGGAGGCAGCGGGGCAGTTGCTTTATTTGGTGTTGGGATGGGAAAAACCCAAGCAGGAGACAGAGGGAGAAACTTCAATTAGCCAAAAGATGCTCCCCACCACCCCCAAGTCCCTGCAAGACAATAGCTGCATCCACACTGGTTTTTGCTCTATGATTAATCTATGGTTCAATCTATGATTATATACCTATCACCTATCTTAAAACCAAGTAGTGTTGCCAGGTCAATGTATCATTTATTATCTTCTATACATAACCTTGCTTCTATGTTCAGCCTTACTATTAAATGAGCAGGGAAGCAACAGTCACTGGTTTTGGTGGGAACTGTATCTATTCCCAATGTTACAGTTTGTCTTATATTTTAAATAGTACAGAGAACAGGAAAAACACAGTGCTTGCAAAAATTGCAGTGAACATTACAACCTAAGTATTATTCCATTATCTAATTACACTGAGATCTGAAGGAAATGAGATAACATCTAGCACAGGTGAATTAATCAATAAAACTCTCATTCATTCTTGTGGCATGTCTTTCCCCAAAAATATACCAGATTAACTAAAGGATTAAAAGCAAGGATGAAGAAGAAAAGAAAGTGGTTACAAGTATCAGGAAATGAACAAAAAAAGGAAATGTAGTAAGGCCTTGTGCTTAAACAGAGCCTTCCACCAGGCCATGGTTTGGTGTGAGAGGGACCAAGAATACTTTTTTGTTGTTGTTATTCATGTGGCTCATGGTTCAAACACTGGAAACATCTGTGCTCTGCTTTGCCCTATTTAAATCACTTCAGGACAAATCCAGCCCTGTTGTAAGTGGGTGTAACTCTGTTCAAGCCAGTGGAGTTGCACCTGCTTACACTAAGGCGAAATTTGGCTCAGTTTGGATCCAAATTAAATCAGCATTTGGAAATAAAAATGAGAAGCTTGGCATATTCCAGCATTTCATCTGGAATCTCATAACACCCGAGATTAGTTTATCTAATAGATTTACAGCTTGAAAAACATTTTATTCTGTTATCAACTCAGTCCAAACATCTCCCTCTCCCTGCTCCCTTCATCTTTCCCCCCTCCTTTCCCTAGGCAGGAGGATGGGTCCTACCTTGGCCCATGTTGGCCCGCTGCAGCCGGCGGGCAGCACAGCTGACAACAGCACATCCTTTTTGATCTCCAAAGTGCTCCACAAGAGACAGATAGATTGTTCCTCGTGGTAGGGCTGGCCCTGCTGCACTCATCTGCCAGCTTCTCCTCAGGCCATAAGGATGTGAGTGTCTGAGGATGAGGGACGCTTCCTGCACCGGCACTGCCAAGGACCAGGCCGGCAATGTCTGGCATCACTAGGAAGGAGGAAGTCTGGTTTCCTCCCTTAATTACTAAAGAACTGGTGCAGAGGCTTGTGTGGGGAGGAGAGTCATTTCTCAATTTTTTTTCAATTCTTTTTGCAGCTTTGTACATCTACCACATTTCTTTAGGAGACATGAGGACAAGTAGTTAAGCCTGGAAACTGATAAGCATTTAAATGGGTATCTCTCAAAGAAATGAAAGCACAAGGAAATGTCAAAGATCCTCCACACCAAGCCCACCCGTTCAGAAAAAGCCTGAGTAAATAGATAGCCTGTGCAATGTGTTGGGAAAGTCAACAAACTCAGGCTCTCTCACGTGAAGAGGGAAGTGAATTCCTGAATCAAGGATTCTCTCCTGAGGAGACCCTGCCCACAGCCCTGGGAAGTACAGAGTTACAGCCTGTTAATGCAATTTCTTGCTTAGCCCTCCAGGAAGAATAGTCCAAGAAAGCACCCTGGAGCCTAAGAGAATCTGGCTCAACAGAGCAGAGTCACTTGCGTTACGCTTGGAAAGGAGCTGAGAGACAGATTAGTCTTTGCATTACACAGTTGTTATGTTTGAACATTGTTATATGTGCACAGATACGTGTATGATACCCCAGCCTTTCAGGGACAACCAAGTGAGCAAACTGTCATGATCCAGGAAGGGCTGTAAAACCACCAGTCATGTTTGCAAAATTGGTAGGTGGTAGAAAACGCTGCTTGGACAAGTGGCAAACCGCATGTGGCTCAGCTGGGAAGGCAGTAGTCTCTCAGATTAAGTACTTGCAGAACCACAGAGTGGCTGAGGTTGGAAGGGACCTTTGGAGGTCACCTGGTCCAAGCCCTCTCTGCTCAAGCAGGGCCACCCCTAGAGCAGGCTGTCCAGGACCACGCCCAGGCAACTTTTGATATCTCTAAGGTAGGAGACTCCACAACATGTCTGGGCAACCTGTGCCAATGCTTAGTCCATACTGCCCTGGTAGAAACTCACAGCCCAGCATCAATCCATCTTCCAATCACAGGATTGCCATTTCAGCCTTGTCTCAGCCTGGCAAGGGAACTGAGCTGCTGCCCTGCCTGTGTCGTCTAGCAGGTGGATCACCTGAAGGTCAGCAAGGTGCTGATGCCACCACAGGGCACATTGTTCCATTGCATCCCTTTTCAACTTCATATTCACATGAATATGCAGGTTATATCCATCCAGAACACAGCACAAACCATGTAACTGAAAAATGAATAATCCAGATTTTCTCCAAGTGAGAAGAAAGAAGCAACTCGAATGGAGCTTTATCTGGCTTTCATTAATAGACATGCTCCCATCAGGCTTCAGGGTAGCATCTCCTGGTAGATGTTTAAGAATCAGCATTCCCACCACACCTTCATCTCTTATGGGAGGGAAAGCAAGCACATGCTGCAGCAACACTCCTCATCTACCCCAAATCTCCAGCCAAATACGAGTTGGTCAAATGATCTACCTTGTCTTAGCTTGTATGCTGCTTTTGTCACTACATGGTTTTTACAAAGTCTGTTTTATTAAGCCTTTTTTATCGAGCTGAAGACAGAAGCTGGTTGATAATATTGGCCATGTCAGGATAAGACTGAACACATTATTTGTAAAACAGTGAAGCTTGACTTTTCTGAACGAAACTGTCAACAGCTGCCATGAAAGCTGTTTGAAAGAAATCACTATTTGCCTGAAACAATTACATCGGCAAAGAAGAACCTACTTTCAAACCACAAATAGCAATCAGCTCACCTTCCAGTTCCTTCTTGAGTTTTCCTATTTAAAGCACACTGGATTATTTCCTACCAGCATACAAGTAACTTGTCAGATCAACAACGAGCTAAAGAAGAGCACAGGGAAACGGACAGCAGAAACCACCCAGACAAGGGCAGCAAGAACCAAAACACCTTTCATTAAAGCAGATGTAAATTCCTATTTGGTGAAAATCAGTGGGAAGTTTGCCATTCACTTCAGACTGCTATGGTCTGATCTATGAGAGTTTCAATCTAAACACAAAAAATGTAGCACTGACACTTTGGACACGAAGGAGAACAAGATAAATTAGTTGGTCAGCAGAAATGAGATATTACATCTTTTTTGGCTCTGTTTGGGATCTTTTGGAGGTGAGAACTTTTGTAAGTATACTTACTGTTATATTTTACTTTATGCAGGAGCCAAAATAGTTTTTCATTTCTCCTCCAAATGTTCAGAAGTGATTTTTACACTCAGTAAGTCTGCGTTAAGAAGGAATGAAAAGTCAAGTCCGTTGTGGTGTGCCTTGGAAGGAAGATTAGCAAGGATCAGCAAAAAAATTTTAAAGAACATCATCAGATTGTTAATTCTATGATAATTCATAACTGGGAGCTAACTCCTGCCACCAAGAAATGAAGAAGTACAAGAACAATTGTAATATCTCTGATTTTTCTCCCTATCACATGGACTGGTGGCAAGATCCAGCCAGCGTAACTTGTAACAGTGATGACTTGTGTCACACTTCTTTACTGATATGTAAAATCTAGAAAGGAGTTTGTTCATCTTGGCTTCTGATGACACTTGTGTTGGTCATGTCATTGAACTTGATTTTAGGTTTTTTTACTATTTCACCAAGATGAGAAATAGACCCACCAAGTTTCTCCTCTCATTTGAGTCCAGGTTCCATTGAAACCACATATTTCTGAGTCTGGAATTTACCCAGAAAGCAGGAGTATTTTTGTCTTTCCTGCCGATGGCTGAGGGACAAGCCTATCAATCTGTACAGCTGCTTGTCATTCCACGTGCTTGTAAAAACGAGCCATTCTCCCAGTTGCCTGTGGTAGTTACTTGCTTTGTTTTGACATTGCCTATTTTTTTTTGTCTCCCAGTCAGAGAAAAATAAAATCACTGATAAATGATACTACTGTGTGATATAAAGTATTCGGAACTGTGAATGAAAGAAGCTGGCAGGGAGGGGGAAATAACAGAGGGTAATTTTATCATATCTCTTTGACCTGAAGCAATAATAAATGTGAAGGCTGTATGATCATGGGTGATGTTTTTATATACGTATCATATTTTAGATTGGTTTGGGAGAGAAACACATAAAATTGATTGACTGGTGATGTGGCAGTAATTATGCAAATAGAGCAACTTGACCATAAAACACTTTAAAGGGGAGAAGGTAGCTCAGTAACATGTTAAGCATAAAAAAATGTGGTTATTGTATCTGTCCTAATGCCCTAACATCTCTCCTGCCAAAGCATGAAAGGAATGGGTGTTGTGCAACAAAATTAAAACTTTATAAAAAGTCAGATGAAGGTCATAAATAACCCGTCCTTACAAAAAGCATGTCTTTAATTGTCGACTGTTTCTTTCTTACCATTTTGTTCAGTCTTGGGCAAAGTTCAGTTTTATGAGACCAACCTTGTGCAGCAAACACACCTTTGCTCTGCTGCTTTACTGCAGCGTTAATGGTTCGTTTGCCTTTGGGGGTAGGGGAAGGTAAGCGCTGCTGTTCTAGCCTTTACCTTATGCTGCTCAAAAGAGAACCATGAGGTAATATTAGTTTGCTGAATCATTCCACAAATTATTCCCAGTTGCTGTGATAGCAAGTAACAGCAGTGTCCCCCCACTGCCCACTCCACAGTCCCTGTATTTTTGCAGCTGCATGAATCATAAGTGATGCAAAACGGTGGATGCTTGAGAAGGGGAAAAGAAAAGGAATGATGCACATTTTCGTCCTCATCTCAAATGAAGGCTGAATAAAAGTACTGTCTGTTAATTTTTTTCTTTCTTGCCACTCGCTCTCTTGTGTCCAAGAAGTTTTGACCCTAGCCCAGGCCATATGTATCTCTATATGTCACCGTGACCCCAGGCAAACTCAACCCCAGTCTGCAGTGCATGCACCAAATCCCAGTGGCCATTCCAGCCTTCCTCAGCATCAGGCATGTGCTAGTGGCTTTCCCCTAGGGAAGGAAGATTTAGCCAGCAGCCACCTCTCCAGCAAGTCCCTGGCTGATCCATACTGATACCTGCAGTCAAACAGTTACTCCATGCCTATAGGCTTACTATATTTATATTTGCCCCAGTCCTACAGGTCAGACAGCTGGTCAGAGCCTGAGGCATCTCTACCCTTTAGCAAAAAGTCTGGACCATCTTTGAGTGGAAACCAGGGGGCAGGGGTGGAAGAACACTCATCTGAGCACAGATTTGGTCTTAATTTTACCTAGATTTGGAATGTGGGTGAAGAACTATCCAATACCTGGGAGACAAGAGATGTTTGTCTGGAGGCAGCCATGTCATTAATTTTAACAAAGCAGAAATTGCCCACAAGGACAGGCTGGTGAGCAGTAAGCCAAGAAGGAGACCTACAAGCATGCAACACAACAGAGAGAGAATCTCCCAAAAGAAATTTCTGCCTGAACAAAGCTATCAGGAGATAGCTGGGGATCCTGGGGAGATCCTCTTTTTTCTGCTGGCACTTTGTCCAGGCAGAGTTTGAACTTCTCCCACACCAGCTATGGCATGCTGTTGGCCAACTGCTCTCCTCAGCAGCAAGTCCAGTGCCTTTGGGCAGGTTCGGTGTGTAGGACAGTCTTGTTGTGCCTGTGCTCTTGGTCTGATGCTTCTGGATGTGCCTGAGAGACCTGCTGTGCATGAACAGGCCAGTTCTGCAGCACAGGCTTCCTTCTGGACAAAACCACTTCTCTCCATTTTCTGCCAACTAACTCTCCCAAGCTGAACATGGCCTTTGTGTGTACCCATCTGGAGGATGACATAGCACTGCATGAAGGCAACCATACTCCTCTCAAATACCAATAAGCAGTCCTAACATGACACGGACAGCATGCTGTTGGAGGATCCAGGTTTTGAGATATTAGAGACAATCATGTATCAGAAGTGGCTTGACAGGGATCAGCTGTCCACGGTATCTTCAAAAGATGACCTAGCAACCATCAAATGAAGCTTATAGGTACTGGGTTCATGACAAGCCAAAGGGGATGATTCTTCTTGAAGCAGGTGCTAAATCTATGCAGTTTCTTGTCAAAGGACCCTGTGGACACACACGGTTTACATGGGCTCAGGGAGAAACAGGACAAGCCCTGGACAAGAGATCCATTGCAAGATACTATTATTTATTTATATAAATAAACTGCAGTGGCTAGGAAAGTCGGAAATGTTCTGAATTGAAAGTCAGAGTGTGCAAGGGAATTAAAAGAAAACCCTACACATTCTTGCCTTGTTCTCACACTCCCCCAGGGTGCAGCCAGTTTTTTGTAACCAGTTTTAGAGACAGAGTATTGGGCTAGAAGAATCCTTGGTCTGAACCAGTACATACGCACAGATGTTTTCTCTACAGTTACACTGCTAAATGGTTTTTTTGCCATCTACGTAGGACATCATAAAAAAAAAAAAAAAAGAAAGAGGGATTAAATCTTGAACCTTTTACTTTCTTGAGCGGAAAGTCGCTCCCACTCCCATTATTTCACAACTAGTTACAGAGACTAGCTGAAACCGAGACTGAAAAGGTGAGGGTGAGGAATCTCAGCTGCTCTCAGCAGCGTAATGAGGCAGGACCGTAACCATGCTAGAAATGGTCATGATCATGTAGTCCAGTAGTCAACATGAAACCAACAGATGTTGATTTGTCCCATGTGTAGAAACAGTGATTTTCATACTGTATGACAAGATCACTAGGACATCAAGCAGCAAACACCATGTCATGACACATGAAGGTCTATCTGCTCTGGGAAACAGTGAGCTCCTGCCTTGTACAGCTTTTATGGTGACTGTGCAGATACTTTTTTTTTTCTTATTTGGTTATCATGCAGGTTTCTGGAGCCCTTCCTTGTCAGGCATGAAGTCTCACAGACAGACAGACAGCCACAATGGTAGTGACCTCCATGGCTCCAGTAAAGACAGCAGCTTAGTGTTACTAGGTGAGATGATCAGGACTTGGTAAGGCCATGCTTTTTAGCCCTAGCATTGTCATCTGCATTTAGTCCAGTGTCCAGCTGGGCTAACACAGAATTAGCTAGAGATAGGAAAGATGTATTTGTTCTCTAACACCAACAGCCAGTATACCTGAGAGACAGTCCTTCAACCCAGGACACAGCAGACACCAAAGAAAAGGCAACATTTCAGCCCATGTCCTGCAGCTAGTCCAAACACAGAAGCTTAACTCCTGCTGGGGTCATTTAGCACTTAAAGGTAACTAGTAGGCAAGTGAGAAAAAAAAAAAGTCCACCTCTGATTTAAAAGCAATGCTTGAACCTGGCACAGCAGAAGCAATAGGCTGTTTCCCTAGTGGAGATCAGGTATGTTTATTTTACTGAAATATATGGGCTTGTGACAATCAAAAGCAGATGTTCATTAACAGGCAGAGACGTAGGTAGGTTTCCCAGGCATAAAGTGTGAGGAAGGCAAAGAGGCAAAACATTCAGTCTCCTGCCTTGCACCTGCATCTGCCCAGCCCCTTTGTTTTCAACAAAGCTTTTTGATTTTCATGGTTTTAAGTAGCAGCTAGGGAGATGTTGCTCCTCCTAGCCTTGCAGAACAAGTGCTTTGGAGATCATTTTGATTCCTATTTCAGGATATTTGCCTTTTGTTTGCCTTTACCTTGACCTGGGATCCAGAACTAAATTTGAAATCTGATGTCTGAAGATGTGCAGAGCTGAGAGACTTCTTTTATAAACCCACTGCAACCTTCAGTCTGGAGCTGAGTTCCTTCAGAGCCTGCATGTGCTCAGATCCCGTGTTCGGTACAGAGGGATCCTTGTGGACATGTCACTCCTTATATAGCTCTTCTGTGTCTCCCAACAGTTTGAAACTCCCTTGCCGGAGGGGAGTGATGTTGCACCAGACCAAGGCAACCTTATTTCAAGCAGGAACTGTCAGCAGAATCAGTGCAAGGTCAGCCGCTCTGGTTGTTCCTTTCAGGAAACTCCTCCTCCTACAGACACCCTTACACTAAACAACCCCCCTTAAGTACATGTGCTGCAGCATTCCTCCATTCGCTGGCGTCATGAAGACTGGCAAAAAATGCCATGGCAGCAAATGTTAGCAGACTGCCAGACCCAAATCAAGCCCCATTTTCCCTTGTACAAGGACAACTCCAAGATAACTTAGCACTTGGCTGAGTTTCTTTTTCCAAACAGTGCAGTGGAGTATCAGCGAAAGAGTCTTGGGAGTGTTTCTGCCAGGGAAATTGAGCGATGGGACCTGTAACTCGATTCAACACACCGGCAAAAGAATTATTTTCCGACCCTGAGCACGCCTGTAAGATCATGGTTTTAAATTTTTGTGTACAAGTGCGTCTGAATCACAGTTCCAAACCAAACTGAGGTCTACATGCTGCAGATCAGGCACTTGAGTGCTTTAAAAATGAAAAAGAGGCAAAACAAATAGGGTGGATTTTGACTCGTGCAAATTCCCCGAATGGCACTCTGCAACCACTTTCCTTCATCAAAAAGCCTGAGAGGCCTCTGTCCACCCACCCTCGTGGTTCACACTGCCAGAACACATCACAGAATCACAGAATCACAGAATC
>NW_009270000.1:1633611-1658426 GCF_000687185.1 Egretta garzetta | reverse complement strand
CAGCCACTCCTCCCAGTTTTGTGTCATCAGCGAACTTGCTGATGGTACACTCTATCCCCTCGTCCAGGTCATTGATGAACAAGTTGAACAAGACTGGGCCGAGTACCGAGCCCTGGGGAACTCCACTAGCATGTGCTCTGAGACCAAGAAGGTTGGTTGCCCACTAGACTGTGTGGCCTACGACTTATCCTCAGTGTAAACGCTCATGAAACCACCTTGCAAAACAGCTCTGAAGGGGTGGGGACCCAGCTCCGCAGCTGCTGCATTTCAGGAATAACGGTCACAGTAGCAAAATCCAAGTCCTAAATCCTGCAAAAACCTTCCAGCTATGCAATTATACAACATACGATACCTCTGACATAAAAAGTAATAACATTGGCTATCTGAAGTGGTAATGACTAATAAGAGGTCCAAGGCTGAGTCCTGGTTCTCATCAGCAGAGGCTCCTAGGTCCCTGCTACCCTGAGAGGGAGGTGGCAGAAAGGAGCTTGAGGACAGCCTAGAGAAGGACTCTGGGGACTCTGATGGGCCAAGGAGCAACTCGATGTCCCCTTACACATGGCTCAGAGAAGCGTTTTGGCAAGGTCAGGGAGGAATGGGCACATAGGGTGTTTGTCCACACCTGGCACAGACCTCGAGGCCATGTGAGTGGTAAGTAGGTCTATTGTCCACATCCAAGAAGGGATGCAGGAGCCGGAGTCTGAGCTGCGGAGAGAACTCTGCATTCCCGGCTTGGCTCTGCTTCCATTGCCTAATCCCTGCACTGCAGACCATGGGACAGGGATAACAAAGTTAAAACAGGTATTTGACACCACAAACCTTATTTCACTGTGTTATGAAAAGTCACACAGAGCAGTCTTTATTTCCCAGGCTCAGCATTCAGAGCAAACACGCTGCTGTAATCTTTAGCAAATACATTTTTGCTTGCACAATAAATCTGTTCAGAAATCACACATTTCCATTCAAACCAGTCACTAAAGAGTCACGTGTTCGGGCCTATCTCTGCTTTGTGCTGACACGGCATAGGCAGAGAATCACGTGCCTTCATGAAAAAATATCTCCAGTCTTAAGGCAGGACTTGGCTCAGGGTCGCACAAGACTCATCCACATTTCATATCGTGTTTCCTCTTCTTTCTTCACCAGCCAGTCTTGATATATGTCACTTCCATGCAAGCAGACCGACACACACCACAAGTACACACCAAGTGGCTGCATCTATGCTGGGAAGTAAAACGGGCTAGGGAACAGTCAAAGGAGGAGTAGTGCAAAGCACAGGCTACGTCCCTCCAGCTAAGCTCTCTTACCCTCCAAAGCAGGGAGGCAGCAATCCAAACCAGGAGCAGTCCCTGGCCTGGCTGCTATTCCCTAACCGTGGGCAGCAGCTGGGAAAGTGCTAGGTGGTCCTGACCAAAACCATGCCAAGAAGTCACCAGTACAAGCTGTCACACACCATTGCCCATGTCCTGGCTCTGGGGAGATACTGCCAGAGTCCACCAGCTGGGACATCGCCTGGGACCTGGGAGACACTCAGTAAATGTCTTCTCTATGAATGACTCCTGTGGGATTTTGGGAGAACTATAGAGGCTTTCTCATCCCTGATGATACATAAAATGGGGCTAATAAACCCCACCATATATCTCAGCAGTGGAGGGAGGACAGAGCATTTTCCAGCTTGGATAAGTAATTCCCAGTAATGGGAAAACATGTGAGTACCCTGGCTGTACAACTGGGTTTATCCCATTGTGTCTGATAATTTTTATTTGAACAGAGTGTAAATACTGATGTAAGTGGGTCTAATTCGTAATCAGAACAGGATTTTGGCCACTGCTTTAAATTACATATTAAGCCAGTCATCTACATTAGAAACAGGCATATTTGAGATAAACAGGACTATATACCTTTAAAATATATAGTTAAAAATATTTTGCCATATTCTGAAATGAAGTGGTTTGCATTTTATTTCCTATTATTCATATTCCTATATATCTTTTTTCTTCTTTCATTTCTGTGAGTGAAAGATGATTATCCATTCTATTTTTATGACCTACTTACTGCTGTTACCTGGAATGATACCACTACCTGAACTTCAGTAAAGAGAGGCTACTGCTTCCTTATACTGAGAAACCTAATAAATGGGGTGGGAAAAAAAATCAGGAAGTGTTTTTATTCGGTGCTATGGATTTAAAGATTTTCCCAATCCCTTGATTGTCCAGCAATATATGGGAGCTGGGAAGAAACAAAACAAAATGCACAGGATGAAATAGAGGGCGAGAGGGAGAAAAAGAGAAAGGGAAAAAGAGGGAAGGAGAGGAAGGAGGGAAAGCAAGCAAGGAGAAGGAACCACCCGGGCTGACGTTCCCTTGCTTGCTCATGCACCCACATGCCACTATGGCATTTACAAGCCTGCAGCTCTGCTTGATGCAAAGCACCCCTGATTTTCAGACTTCAGTGCTGAAGATCCTCCAAATTTTGCAGCCCATATGTAGAGCTACATAGAAATAGTATGCTTGAAATGCATAGTTTAGCTACAGCTCTTCTGACCTACGTGACCTTCCCCCTTACGCATACAGTAGATCTCCATTTAAAACCGGGAAGGTATATACACCACCTATGTTGCCCAGCCAGGGGCTATATTTCCACCTTCAGGGAAGGTGTAAGTGCCAGGGAAGCATGGTGGAAATCTGCTCTTTTCTCAGGAGTTCACCACCCCCAGCAGGGCTCTGCCTCTGGGTAATGTAGGTTACATAGGCGGAGGCTCTCCTTTGAAACTCATGCATGAGACCATTCTGTGGAAAAGCTTCTGGGCAGCAGCGAGGCTTTTTGCACAGGCTGGTGTATGAAAGACTTTCAAATGCACATACTTCATGGCCGTGGGAAGCCATAAATGCAAGACTGCATCCTCCACTGCCATGTGTTCACTGCTGGGAGATGGAGAAGGCTCGGCAGCAGGTGAGGGTCAGCTGCAAAATATGTTTTTCCACGTGAAAGAGTTAACTGGAAAGACGGTTAAAGAACAATATTCCGTGACGTCAGTGGTGTTTATGACATGCCCTTTAATTACCCTTACCAGTAAATCAGCTTGTGTGCACTTTAGTACCGCAAAGTAGGGCATACTTCAAAGAAAATAATAGCTTTGTTGATTGGCTAATGAATATGCTATCAGAGAACTCAAGGAGCCTTTTCACTATTACTCACTTCAAGTAATAATGCTAATTAAAAACATACTGCATGCCTTGGGTTCCTGCTCAACTTTTGAAACAGTGAAACTCTCACATTTGTTGTTTTAATTATCTGCTCTGAATTTATTAATAGAAGGACACCGTCCTATCCCCTGGCTACATATTTAATTCATAGAAGTACAATAGTACACACAGAACAGAGGATTGAATCTAATCATATCTGTTGTTGGAAAATAACCCCCCCTTCTCCGTAAGGCCAGGGAAGCCCATTCTGCACGCACTCTGTCCAAGCTTTCTGGCCGAGACACAGCCTTGGCATTCAGGTATCGCGTGCCATCCTCCAGCTGAGGGTGACACCCCAGAAATACAGTGTTGGTGGCTTCCTCTTTCCCCCATTCACCTGCTGAGGAGGCTGAAGCCAGCACAGCCAACGAGGTCAGGTGATTAAGAGAGCTCAGACAGTCACTGCTGTCTCTCCCCAATGCTTCCACCTTGTCCACTTCCATAGCGAAGTCCCCTCTCTGCTCAGAGCGATTTTACCCAAAAGATCCATTTTATCTGGGCAACTTTTTCCGCTGCACATCTCTCAACTCAGATAGACTTTATGGGCCAGGTTCTGCCCTTCTGGAGGCCTCTCTCTCGGGGGCAGCTGTCTTCAGGTCACCATGCAGCCACAGTGTCTGGGGGTGCCTGTCAGGATTCTCTGATGCAAGCAGGGCAAGTGTAGGCCATGCCAAAATTACTGCAAAATTACTGCAACAAGAAGTTGGGCAAATTATAAATTTCCCTTAGCTCCACTAAGAAGTTTGCCATCAGAAAATGTACAACGCAAGATATGACCAAAAATTCTAGAGCTTTTTCTCAACCAAGAAAGAGGTTATGCAAAATGTTTGTATTCCTGTCAAAGGAGCCTGGGTGTGATGAAAATGAATTTTTTCTGAAAACTAGAAACTTTCAGCTTGTGAAAGGAGAACAACAAATGGAATCTCTTCAAAAACCTTTTCTGAAAAGACTTGATCTTCTGATCACGCTATAGCTTCTGGTTCATCCTGCTTTTCTCCTGTGCTGCAGCTGTCCTTAATCTTAAGTCTCCTCCCCAAAAGTTATATTCCCACTACCTTCTGCCACAATGCCATTTATTAGCAGAGCTCCATCTGACGGTTACTACCTTTCTTCCCTCCCACCCACGCTGAGCAGGTGGCACGCACTCATTTTTTTAACCACAGGGATTATTCATTCTCCTTTAAACACGCCTTTTTTGCTCAGGACAGAATTTCTGGGCCCAAAGTGCAAGCTCCCTCAGCAGCACCCCAGGTGGGCATTGCTGTCCCATATCACCACGTAGGTGGTGGAGGTGGGAGCAGATGCCTGATGCCCCAACAGGCAGGGGGTTGGCGTGCCTTCCCCCCCCAGGTACAGGGGGTAGCCTGGGCTTTTGATGGCCGAGATTGCCTGATAGCTCCGGCACCTGGCAAGCCCCTGAACAGCAGACTGTCCCACTCAAACCATCTGGGGAAGCTAGCTGAAGCCTGTCCTGAATTCCTCTGCCTTCTACAAGGCTCCTCCCAATGGCTGGGGCTTGGTCGAGGTGGCTGCCTTAGGTAGTCTCATTAATTACAAAGGTGTCAAACAGATACTCCTTGCCTTTGTAGCAAACATGGCTTTTACATCCAACCAGACAGCTTGCTGCTTCCCGTGTGCTTGCCTGCTTTAGCTGGCCATAATTTAGGGCTGGGCTCACCTCTTGAAAAGGTCCTTATAAATCAGTTTGCCTCTGCCTCTGAGCTGCGAGGAGTTTCACTCGTGACTGCCAGGGAAGCAAGAGCAGGCCTGGGGCTGGGAGAGATATGGAAGATCTCAGTGTAAATCTGCGTGGACAGAGAGGCAAGGTTAAAATTGCTCAGAACCTCGTATGGCTGAAACCTCAGAGTTAATGTTTCACTTGTGTAGGTTTCCCCATGAATGGAGTACATTAAATGATGAGGGAAGGATCCTGACCACCTTTTAGGTAGCCTGGAACAGGGAAAGCAGAGTGCACATCAATATCATAGTGCCTTGGTACATAACAGGTGTGAAAAATGAGTTTCTTTCAGCTCTTCCCTGAGTTTTTGATATGTGGCTCGTTTCACAAGTGCTAAACCTTTCCTTTAGATAAGAAAGGGTTTCACAGTGTGACAGATTTGACCCTGTCGCACAATCCTGAAGCAAGCGGTCTGGCCCACACCCCTGGCCATTTGCACAAGGCAGAACGGCACACACCATTAAAGGCAGCGGGATCAGGACTGCTTTACCCTGAAGCAAGGGCACGGCACACGGCTGCCAGCGCCTATCCACATCTTCGCTGATGAACTCAGCCACAGGGAAATGCTAAGATATCGGCGACTTGTTTACAAAGCCCGAGTCTGCTGGGATCTGTGCTTGAAGGTTCTTACTTTTGCTGAAAACTGATCATGGAGACTTCGAAAGACAAGCTGTTTTTCCTGAATTTCCTGCTTATACAAAGCTTTCATTTAGTCCCAGGAATTTTATCACTACTCTGAGCAAAGTGTAAGACTGGGTAATAAAGTGGGAGCTCTAACTTTAAAGATACCACTGGACTCCTTCTGCCTAGTGCACAGTTAATCCTAACAATACTTTGGGAGAAGTTGCCTTTTTTAATTTTCTGAGGGTCACTAAATTGTACAGAGCATAATTTCACCATGCCTACTCCTAGGGAGTATAATTTCTCCATGCATTCTGAGTGTAGCCATGGTGCTTTTAAAAACATTGAAGGAATCAGTTGGTGGTTGCAATGAAGAATACACGTTTTGTCGGTCAAAATTTTAAGCATTTTTTTTCCCTACTAGATAAAATAGTAATGTTATTTTCTCCAGGTTCTCACCTTCATCTAAGAAAAAAGAAAAAAAGCAAGTCAAAGATACTAGAAACTGCAGGACATCATCTTGTTATAAGGAAGGGAGAATTGCTGTCTTTCGGAGCCTGTTCCAGGCTGAAATGTTCCTAACAGTTTAAAATAAAATAAAATTACATGACCCTTGTGACATATTTCATTGATTCTGTGAAGAACAGAGGGTATGGCTCATTTCTTGTCCAAACCATGGAAACCCCAAGAGGCTGCCCACTCCACATGATGCTGCTGTGGCCCCGTTGCTGAAGTGGAGGCTCAGCAGATCCCCCCCTCCACCAGGCCTCCTTCCCTCTCCCTCCGCCAGGCCCCTGGCCAAATACACGCACCCTTGCCTGACGGCGAGGCCACTCCTGCCTCTGATGCAGGATTATGCAAAGTCCCTTCAGAGTGTGAACGCTCACCAGGATCTGCCCGGCTGGTTTGGGGCTCCTCTGTACTGCAAAGAGGTCAGAGAAATGACCAGCCAAATACACCAGGCACATCCACTCCCTCTTGTGCCACGAGCCTGGGTTCTCTGTAAGCAAGGCACGAAAAGCAGCATTTTTTTTTTTTTAAAATGTTATTTATCCCCATGACAAGAAAAAGTAGGATTTGGATCGCAGTTGGGGTTTGGTGCACTATAGAAACCCATCATTGCCCTCCTGTTTTTTAAAATCGCCACATTTGCAAGGTGCTCCAGATGACTCTGCTCATTCTTCAGGCTGTGGTCCTCACAGCATCAAAAGGTCACAGACCAAAGGCCTGCAGACCGCGGTCTTCAGAGAAGGTTTCCTTCCTGCTTCTCCACGAAGCTGCTTAGCAGGCCCTGCCTGTGTGCCATGCCGTAAGAGGTGACAGGTTTTCAAGTTTTGTTTGTTCAACTTTGAAACAGGGCCTTTTCTTCTGTGGAACTCAGGATGTATTTAACAGGAAACAATAAAGATGCAGGACAGTTTTGGCAAGGAAGTAGGACATTTTAGGTAGGCAAAAAATAATTACTTATGCTGAAACTGGGTCAAAACACCACAGTGTTTACCACGGCGCTCAGGAAGAGTGCCATGGGGTTTTTAATAACGACAAAAATTCAAGATCTCAGCATTGGGTCTCATCCCAAAAAGTAATACAGTTTCAGACCAAATGGAAACTAATCCGGCCTATAAATCACGACGCAGATGTAACCCGCTCAGTCCTGAGCCCAGTCACTTTTGGTCAGCTAAAGCTGATCTTCCAGCCAGCTGAATCAAGAGATTCAGTGTTCATCTTTACCCCTTGCTGTCGCTCTCATCGCTAATTATGTTCATCGTTTCAGCTGAAGCTAATTTATCTTTTGAATTAATCTGGCTTCACCTTCTGGCCACTGGATCCTGTTACGTCTTTCTCTGCAAGGCCAAAGGCCTGTTAGCACCTACCGTTTCCTCCCCGTGAAGGGACTTGCTACACCAGTCACCTTTTAGTCTTCCTTTGGACACTCTAAGTGGGCTGTGGTCTTTAAATTTGTCAAGGCCAGACGTTTTCTCCAGTCCTTAAATCATTTCTGCGGTTCTTTTCCCCTGCCCTCGCCAATTTTTCAACATCCTTTTCAAATGTGGATGCCAGCTCTGGATGCAGCATCCCAAAGTAAAATTGCCTCCTTACTCCCACTCAGTATTTTCCTGTTTATTTGTTCAAGAAGAACATTAGCACTTTTAGTTGCTACGTTGCTCTGGCAGCTCTTGTTTGACTGCATGTCCACCTGGGCACCTAAATCCTACTCCCCTCTCCTATATGTTATACCAATTTTCGTCAGATATCTTTAAGTGATTCCAAAGCACATTGCAAACACGTAATGAAGACCTCAAGCCTTTTGCAAAACGTGGAGCAGAGACCACTTGAAACTGTTCCTCAAGCCCTCAGTTTCCTTCTCGCTGGCCCGCTGCAATAACCCTTGCCCTATATTTTAATACCGAATTCAGCCTGTTTGACACAACCCTGGAATGTCCAGTGTATACAGATTTAGGAACTGGGGGATCTGTGAGGAATGAAGTTTGGGACAGCTGGATAAGGAAGATCTAGAGCTGTGAGCACACAGGAAGAGCTGAAGTCCATTTTAGGTTTCTGCAGCCTGTGCTCAGCTAAGGCTCGTGGTAACAGGGGCAGGGTGTGACCCCTAAATCCCTTCTTCTCTTGGAAAGTAGCAGAAGTGATTTTTTTTTTTAATGCAGGAAGAGACAGAAAATTATCCAAGTTCTATGTGACAAATGTTATAGGGCTGGTGCATGGCTCTGTCTAGCTTTGCAGCAAGAAAAACAAAACAAATCAGCTACTTTGGCTCCCCACTTCACACACAGGTCCTTGCCTTCTCATCATCCCCATGTAACAAAGCCCATCTGCAGTTCTTACTGCCTTTGGACAACCTGTCTAAGACTGGTTCTTTCCGCTTTGCCCAGGCCACCAACACAAGCCCAGCAGCTGCTTCACCCTCGCATACCTCCGCAGCTCTCGTACCACACCAGCATACACCCTCAATGCCATGCTGAAAAATACCATTCTGGACCTCGGTAGGGATCGCCACTTATTTCAAGCACTTTGAACAGAAGAAATATTATTATGGGTGAGGGTGACGGGAACACTACTAAGACAAAACCTGGGACCTAGAGAAGACTGGAGCCCAGGGTAACATACATATCCAGGAGCAGTCTGCTCTTGGGGGGCCACCCAAGCAAATGTGAGCCTTCTAGCATTGCTTGGTGGGGGAGCCTGAAGCAGATGCCTCAAGTCATCGGCTATTTCATTTCGTAGTTTCCAGAGAAAAGGTGCTACGGTGACAAGTAACGATACGCTTTTTTTTCACCCCACATGCCAACTCTGAAGCGTCACGCTGAGAGTTGTTCTGGGGTCAGTCTGGCTTGTTCATCCTCCCTAGTAACCGAGACCCATGGCCAAACTCTTTCTTTGTTCTTTCTCAGCCCATCCCAGGGGCTGTCACTGAAGAGAAACAGGGATAGGTAAGGAAAGCATCTGCCCACCAGTATCAGTCCTATTGAGCAAAGTCCAGCTCACACACCCAGAGCTGTGCTGGCTCAGCAGGACTAAAAGGCAAAATTTAAAAAAAAAAAAAAAAAGAGAAACCTTTATTTTGTTAAGCAGTAGCCACTCCAGCAATCGGTACACTTGGAGAGCAGTTTTGATGAGTAGGGAGGTACTATTCTTACAGTCCTTTTCTATGTCAAATCATAAGACAGAACCTGGCTTTGAGCTCCTCGGCATCTATGGAGTAAGGCAACATGGTACTGTGCCCCCCCACCTCTTGCAGAGGGATAAAAACCTGATTTAGCTCTGCTGCTGGTCCAAGGAGACAAAGCATTTCATTCTTGATGGTTTTGCTGATAAGAAATAATGGGAAACACCTTCCCTAGGAAAGATTGTTTTTTCTATTTTTTTCTTTTTTTTTTTTCCCCTGATACCTTCTAAAAGAGCATTTTCAGCCTCAGATCCAAGAGGAGTCTTTTCACATAGGGCATCTTTTTATGTTCCCTGCAAGACTTCTTATCTGCAGGAACCACCCTAAGCCAGACCCTGGGCTGAGGTGGTGCTGAGAAGGGAGCCAGGCCTCCCGGGAGCCCTCCTACATTGGGCCGCAGGGTTTCAAAGCAGGGTGGCCCTTCGCAGGCTGCCAGCAACAGCGTCAGCAGCCAGCTGACTGTTTCTGCTGGGTCAGCAGCCCCCAACTGGGACATGCTGGTCTAAACCTCCTGTTTTATGATAACTCCAAGCAACACAGCTCTGACGTAGCCGGCAGCAAGTTCTGAGCTAGGCTTTTCAGAAGTGGCGCGACAAACTTCACCCCTGGCAAGAAAAAAGGAAAAAAAAAGGATGCCAACCCCAGCTAAGGCTGAACACTCTTCAACACCAGTTAGCAACAGCTTTTTTATCCATTTAAGTGTCAACACTGGACAATCACAGAAAAGGGCATTTTAGCCAACAAATGCTTCAAAAAGGTATTCACCTACTTCTCCCCACCTTTTGCGTTTTAAACCCGACGTTTCTCTGCATGGCTCACTTCACACTTAGATAAGGATTTATTTTTGTAAATCATGAGATCCAAGCCCACATGGCCCCAAAGGTAGCAGGTCTGGGGTAGCCACCCACGTCAACCCCCAAGGAGCAAGGATGTGAGGTGTCCCAGCACCAAGGCTGGTATGACGGCCCCACTGGGAAGGGTGAGGGGTCCCCACTCCTGGCTGGCCGGAGCAGCCCAAACCCCAGGTGAGTCTTGGACTGACCCCTTTTTGCTAGAAGCCACTCCCCTCTGAGGGCTGTGCTGCAGCATTCATCCTGCAGTCCTCACAACACCCCCAGGGTAAGGAGACGGCCTCAACCCTCTGGGTTGGAAAACCACAGGGCAGATTCTCAGCTTGTGAAAATCAGCATAGCTTCACTGGAGGCCAAGGAGCTATCCCAATTCACCTTAAATGAAAGTCTGGCTCAGAGAGGCGAAGAGGCGTGTTGCAGCCACTCCACAGGTTGACAACAGTGGTGGGCATGGAGTTTGGGCATCCCAACTTCTTGGTCCGAAAGTACTGCCAACATAGCTGGAAATCACATGCGGCGTTGTCTTGCTCCGATCAGCTCTCCTCAGAGATGGCAAAAGGTTTTCCACTCCCCTCAGTAGCCAAAATTCACTATCTTCTCTTTTCAGCAGCAGTGCCTTCGGTTTTTGCTGCTCTTCACCTTTGGCCAGCGGAGGATGCCAGCAGGCACGCGATGGCTCTGCCACCCCGTTGGCTTTACCCAGTTACATCTGCAGTGGGTGACAGGCAAATCTTTGCACGCATGGGGGACCTGGGTGAGAGCCTTTATCTATGGTGCGAAGGCCAAGCAAAACCATGACAGTTCTCACAAGGCATAGGATCAGTTCCCCGGGCTTTCCTCAGAAAAACCTCCCGCGTGCCCATGAGGGGCTTGTATTGGCAGGAGCAGGGCCCTGGTTTTGTGTATCATCAGGAGGCGTCATGAGGGGAGCTGCAGAAAAGCCACAGGCAACGCAGACTGAGCGAGCCAGAGCAGGCACTTCAGCTGGAGGCCCTCCTTGCAGCCATAAGACACGCCGCCCATATCAGGTACATTTCCATAGCTTTTAATGTAGCTTAACAATTGCATTGGAGACAAAGGAGAAGGCACAGTGTATAGGGACAAAAAAAAAATCCCAACATGTTACCCTTTTATTTGTAAAGCTCTGATGAAACAACTGACCAAATGACATCCCACTTAAAAACCAATGGAAACCAACCTAACTATGCGTCAGTCACACTATACAGATTGCATCCTACGTTTCCAAGATGCCTAAATATCTTATGGAGTATTTACATATGTATCAGTTAGGTAGTAAAGTTTCATTGCGATTTGTTTCTTTCCAGCACATACTGATTCAATGGCAAAAAAACCCTGGGGATGCATTTGCATTTTTGTACAATACTTCCGAGCAAACGGCTAGGACAATTTTCCTGAGAGAAGGCTTGTTCTTTGAAACTCTTGCTTCAACAACTGGAAATACAGAAAGTGGATGGGGTTTTGTTGCGCTAAAAAGCCTAAAGATGCCTAGTTAAGTTTTTCTTTTAAATTATTTACGTACCATTAAGTTAAAATGTTTACATTCATTCATTCGTATAAAAACCGTTGTTAAATCTTATGCAAATGATTTAACACTGATTGCTGCAACGCAAATTGCACTTCTTTAAAAAAATTATTGTATATATGGAAGAAAAATATCTGATTGCTACCCTGTTTACAAATTTCGACTGACTCTACACAGTTCAGCCAGAAAATATGAACTTTCATAAACCTCAGTCACAGTGTACTTTAAAAGTGATATTGCAGTCTTGCAAAGTGAGTAAATATTTTAAACAAAAAAAAAAAAAAAAAACCAACCCCAGAATCTCCTTAACAAGCTGGACCTTGTGAGACTTGTACCAAACGTTGTGATTTCTTCCAGGGGTATAGCTGGGCTCTGAAGAGCAGAACAAGGCACGCTGAAGATGGAAGGCACAGGAGGAGAGGACCGACGGGGCAAAGACATCAAATGTTCAGTGCGAGACGTCTGCGCCAACTCAAGCAGTACGCCCTTCAGACACTCATTAAAAAGTATCTCGCTATCTCTAGCAGATTAAAGCCTTTGGTACTCTCTCCCTGACACTGACAACTTCCACCAAATTCTTGGGGGAGAAGGTGATGAAGAGTGAAAACAACTATACAATCAGAAAGGCAGCACTGCTGGGTAAGTCGAGGATGTATTTCTGGAATCTATCAATAGGTCTAGGTTCATCTCTTCTTTTTTTTTTTTTTCTTTTTTTTTCTTTTTTTTTTTTTTTTTTGACAGCATAAGGCCGCGTTAGCTATCCCCTGGTGGGCATTTGCTTTCCCTATATTTTTCTTGCATAGATGAGGAACTGGATGCTTCGGCAGAGCCTCTTTCGGAGGCTGAAAAACATCTCTGCCACCAAGGCACGGAAACAATTTCAGAGGAATGGTCTTTGCCAGCACTCTCGCTGCCGCCACGACCGCTCCACAGAAGAAACCGTGCGCGGATGTCTGGGGGCTGCTGCGCAGCGCCGGGATCCAGCTTCCTTCACGCCGGGTCACGCCAGAGCCAGGGCACACCAGGGATCCTGTCTCACGGACGCCGTCACTTCGGCTGTGGAGGTCAGGCTGACTCCTGTGTACAGCCCGTCTTGACCTGAATACTTAAGGTTGCTGCTTTCGGGACTGGTGCTCTCGCCTGGGCCAGACATCACTGACGAGCTCGCCTGGAGAGGGGGGAAAAGCAAAGAGAGATTTCATTGAGCGGGTGAGCTTTGCACGCACCAGGGTCGTGGGTGGGAGTGCAGCGGGCTCGGGACATGGCTGCTATCCCAGGATTTCTGTGGAAAGCCAGGGTGTCCCCCCAGCTTGGCCCTGTGCCTCAAAATCCTGAAACTGAAAAAAATGTCTCAGCCTCGCTGATGGGAGTGATATCTGCGTTAGGAGATCAGCGTGTGGTTATCTTCACAGCAAGGTGGAAAAGAATGCACGCGATGTGTAGAAAAGCCTGGAAATTGGACCGTGATGAAGGAGGTAACATGCATGTGTCCCACTGCCCCCTACTGAAGGGACACAGATGCCAACACCAAAAATGTGACCCAGGAGCGGTGGCACCTGTAGTTTTGCTTCCCCAATGGGAGAAGCCCGATATGTCCCAATTCTCCAGCAGCAAGCACAGAACATCTCCTGGAAATCGGCCTTCTTTGGCTCCCTCAGGCCCTGAAATGCCTAAAATTGTTCCTCACCCTTCAAAACGCTAGCCACAACCACTTCATCCCCGCAAGACTGGCCATGAAAGGAGATGCTCCTTTCATCTCAGGTGGAGAAACACTATGCCTTTGAACCAGGAGCCTGTTTGTTCCACCACCTACCCGCACAAGACAACGCACAGGGGAGCCCCGGTAGGCACTAAGATGAACCTCTGAGCTCCACTGGAACCAGTCCATTTATTTTAACAGAGAAATGGAGAGTTACAAAGACAAAGAAACAATCATTTTTTCCATGAGGCTGACCAGATCTGCTAAAGAGGAAAAATTCACAGTGCCAGACAGAGAAGGGGCAACATTTTCACCTGATAAAGGAAATGTTTAAGAGCTGACTTCATGCAAAATTAACTCTTGGATATGTCAGCTTTAAAACCTTAATTTACTTGTTAATGGATAGTCTTCAGAAGAGATTCCTTAAAAAGAAAAAAAAAAAAAAAAACCAAACTATCCTAAGCTGTGACTGCAGAAGCTTCCTGCCTGCTGTTTAAGTGAAAAGTATACATATTTAATCATTTAACAAGAGTAGAGCTCTTGGCTCTCCTGGAGCCACGCCAAGCTCGCAGTCCTGACATAGGAAAAGCAAGGCTTCATTTATTCAAAGGTAATTTCCAAACAGTGCTGTGCAGGGTTCTTGTTGCCATGCTTAACCCAGGGAAAACCTCACCTTCTGAAAGAGATACTCATTACCAGCAGTCACTTTTGTCTGAAATAACCTGGACCCCAATATTTTCTTTGGCTTTTATTAAAAAGGTTGATCACTGCTATTCTTCCACCCAGCCATCAACCGGGATCCCACTCCGTCAGTTGCTACCCCGAAACGCAGAGATAGAAGGAACAAGTGCTTGCCCCCCAAAAAACAGCCAATATAGTTCTAATCCCAAGAAATATGTTTTATCGCGCTCTCAAATACGCAATTGCCCACCGGTGGCAACAAATCTCCGTATCCTCGTTCCCTGTGACTATGCACAGAGAATTAAGTGGGGCAGGTTTCATGCTAACCGGTTTTGGTCTTGCATTAGCCTAGGTTTTCAAAAAGGCTCTTTTTAAATTTGTAATAATCAGATAGACTCCTGTTAGCACAAAAGACATTATTTTTAACAGCTTGAGTCTCCCCACAGTGGAAGAAGGGTTTAAATAGAGTTGAGCAGTGTTTGCTCAACCTGAGCTAAAAATACTAGGAGCTGCTTTGAAAGGTTCCCGTTTGCCCATATTTGCCGCTGTTGTTCCGGTAGGCAAATATCTTATCACTAACTGTTTTTTTCCAGGCTTGGAAAGTGTAATTCACCCTTTTCCTGATTCAGCCCTGCAAAGGTGGGGCACAGGGACTTGCAGTTTCCATCTGGGATTATCAGCCACCCCTCCCTTGGGCACCCCAGAAGGGAGGACACGGAGGCACGTCCTGTTTGAAGACTGCCCATCCCTGCCCGATCAAGGCCAGATCCTGGCTCCATTGAGCTGGGGCGGGCAGGACCTGGGCAGGACCACTGGGCCTGGAAACCCCACCCTGGTAATGTCATGACAAATCCAGGCAGCTCGGGCAGCTCCCAAAGTGAGACATGGAAAACAAACTTTAGCTCATGGACGTGGCTGAATCACAGCTCTGCTCCTGAGCCTGCCTACCTCTGCTCTTACTTCTCCAGCTTTAAGGCATGAAAGATGACAGAAGCTACAGTTAAGTTATTAGAGGACATTTGTCAACTGGAATAAATAAGCTGAACAATGTTGCTGAAGTCAACAACAAGCTTTTCTAATTCACAACAGCTGGCTCTATCAATAAAAAGGTAATGGATTTATTTTTATTGCTGAAATCTGATAATAGGATAGGTAATCAACTGAAGCTCAGCTTCCTGAGGAAAAAATGAATGAAGCCCGTTGGGAAGAGCTTGTCTCCCAAACAAACAGAGAAAGGTTACATTTGTATCTGCAAAGGTGGATTAAGGATCCCCTCTTTTTACCCAAACTAGCAAGAACTGGTCATGGGGCAGCCCGCAGGCAGGTTGTCTGGATTGGAGGTGGCATCTCTGTAGAGGACCTGCCCACCATGCTCGCAGGGAGACCTCAGCCAGAGCCACAGAGGGACTTAGACACCTACATCCTACCCAACCCTGCCGTCAGCACCCCAGAGCCAAATTCCCCCCCGATATGCTGGCCCAGCTCTAAACCAGGCTGCTCAGCCTGTGCAGGCCAGCACTTGGGGAACAGCACCAGCATCTCTGGCTGAAGGACTCCTTCTTCCACCTACTCCTTCCTGCATCGTCTGCCCACCACAGAGAGCAGGGAGAGGGGAGGGAAATCCCTCCCACCCCGGCCTCTGCCCACACCTCCACAGCTGAGAGGCAAAAGCTCTGGGCAAGGAGTTGTGCTAAAACTGGAGGGGGTGGCAAGTAGCCTTGATCTAGACCTTTGCTATGTCAGATACACCTTTGCTCCATCCGCTTCACAGGTTCAAAACACACCACAAATTTTGGATGTTACACTAGGTCTGTAGTAAGCTGAATCTCAGCTGATGCTCTCGTCCTCTTCTGTTAGCCTAGTTTAGTTTCACTACACTTAAATGACATCCAAGGCCAGCTGAAACACACTTGCAAGAACTACTTTTACATAGAACGTGTTGTGGCAAACTGCGGTGGAGTCCTTAATTTTCCAGCCTCGGCTTCTCTGTAATAACTGCCATCCCCACCATGAGCACTGTCTCCCAGTACTGCCACTCTCTGGTTTCTCAAGAGCAAGTCTCAGCACTGCAAAACCACAGCTTTTTTTTTTTCTGAATACCACGCAAAGTTGACATCTCTTGCTGGGCCAATTGATCCTTTGTTTATACTGCAGCCATGTAAGTTTACAGATCTTCTAATCTCTCCTTTGTCTTATAGCAACATAAAACTGTGGTTAATACTTCATTAATTTCCTAAAGGAGGCAACTTCCAGCGTGGCTTGGGAAAGCCTCTGCTGTCGAGGGCTGTATGAGTAATTGGCTTTATTGCTCTGACAATAAAACAAAACCAAGCAAAATGTATGCATCCATCTGCATATAGAAGTTTGGGGTAGAACCAAAAATACTCTTTTTCCTTGGTTTTCCCTGCTGAAACAAAAAAGCTGGATTGCCTTGTTCTGTTTGATACAAAATGAAATGCTTTCTTTTGGATACGTGTACACGGAGCAAAGAAAATTAATGACTGATTTTATGAAACTGAATGGGGAGAAGAAAGCAGCATCCTATTTTGTCCGGGAGTGAGGACTAACGCAGAAGAGAGAGGAGACCAAGAGAAGATTTAAACTGGAGTATCAGATCTCCCAGCATAATGCCCTGACTACCAGACTATTTGGTATTTTAGGTTGCCATGTTCCTCATGCCTCCTGTTGATCTTATTCCACCTGGTTTAGATAAATATTTACACATACCAGGACTGAGGCACCGTGTTCCCATTTTCCAGGTGAAAGTCCTAACAACCATGTTGGTGAGCCTTTCTCATGGAAACTCTGTCCCAGCAGCTAGGAAATTATTTTATACCAACTGAAATCTTATAACCAGATAGCCTGAAGGACCCTCAGCCATTCAACTTTTCAACATCCAGGTGGTTAGGAAATTTTTTTTAGGAGGTTGAGTCTCTGGGTTCATCCAGACTCCGTGAGATACGGTACAGAGGCTGATTCTCTGTTGCCTGCATGAACGTCCTACCAATCTGCTGCCTAAAAAGGAGAGAACACCACCACCTCTAACCATTTCATGAACCCTCTTCTAAAAACAAAACAAAGCAAATGCAGGAGAAGCTATTCAGTGAATCCAGCCCAGGCTGACGGGCATTTTGAGGACAGTTAAAGTTGCATCGTCCTGCTACCTCACCTCCTGCCGAGGCCCTTTCCGTCAGCTCTCCCACTTTCCAGCCTACAACACTGAAGAGCCAGTCCTGAACCACTTCTCAAGGGAAACCTCCAAGCGCTAGTCTTAACCTGCAAGACCACGGTCCTAAGTTATTCTGTGGTGTGCAATTATGGTCCTTCTGAGAAAGCTCCAAACTGGAGGCAAAGGGCGCAGTAGAGTCTTCTGACAGAAGAGCTCCCCTGGTGCTGCTGAGCCTCTACTGACATCAGTCCTGGCTCATGGAGCCTCCATGTCCTGCCATAAAAAGCAGATTTTACAGCAGTTTTCATACTGCTTTTTATCCTAATAAGGGAATAAAGCCCTTCTGGTAATCACACCAGTGGAGCCCCTGCATGGAAATGGATGGGTGCGCGCTACAGACGGTGCCCTTCGTTTCAGCAAATTATTCTGTGTAGCTTTTCTCTGCACAGTTTCAGCAGCATCAAAGGGAGAGCAGGTATAGATGCAGATGCAGGCTGTCTGAAACCTTCCAATCTTCTTTTTATGGGGATGGAAGGCAACTTCGTATATCATGCAGCTGGACCTTTTCCATATTAGTAACACAGGACACACAGTACTTAAACTGCTTAGGAAAACAGAAATAGGCCTAAATCCTAGATCCAGATGTGAATTTGGCAAATAGCCCCTTTACAATGGGACAACGAAGTATCTCCGATCCAAACACTTTTACATTTTGGGATGTTTGAAATCAACTTTGCACCCACAGCAATTCATTAATCATATCTTTTAAATGTTTAAACTTCAGCTAGAACATAAAATCAACATTTAAGATTCCTGTTAATTTGTCTCAAAATTGGCATCATGTAAGATTCCCCTCATGAAATGGATAGTCTCAAAGACATTTCCAAGAGTAATTGCTGCCCTTCTCTTTTTCTGCCCTCCCCTCTTTATTTTACTTTAAAAGAGATAAAGAAAGGTAGGGCAAAAAGTGAGTCTTACTGACACAAATGAATTCTGCTGAATTTCATTTCCATTAGATTTCTACATAACTGGGAACTCTTTTGGCAGCCTCCCATAAAAGGCATAATAAATTGCTTTTGTACCAGTAGAGGAATTCATTTTCTCTGTTTCATTTAGCAACAACATTGCTGTGAATTTCAGACAACAGCTTCTAAAACGTCATCAGATTTCTCTGCCTAATGTCAATTTGGCATTTTTCCCCTCTTCACAGAATAAGGGCTGGAGAAGTAAAAACAGAGCAAAACAAAAACAAGTTGCCGTGCCGGTTGTGTAATGCGTGGGGAATTAGCCAGGTTCGCTCTTCCAGCAGGTGCCCCCGTTTCGGCAGCGTCACCAGCACTGCTGGCAGGAATCAACACTGTTCTCATTAATGCAACCAAAGATTAGAGCACCTGGATTCATCCATCTGAGGGTTTTCTCCCTCCCAACACGGCCTGGAGAAGTTTATTCTCCCTGTGCAAAGCCATTGCCTGTTCTAAGAATTTGCCCAACAAACCTTCAGGCTATCAATGGGTCAATTCAAATAAAAAAAAAAAAAATAAAAATCAAGGAAAAGAGAAGTCTAGTAGAGTACCTTTGCTTCGGTGTGTGATTAGATAGATTATAGGCTGCCTTGCTCTAGAATGCTGGTGTCCCTTCACTCCTGACAACCTCAGTGGCCCTTATGAGCTCTCAGCCCCTCCCATGGGATTTAGGCCCATAAGAAATGATTTTGCTTCCTTCGCAGCTAGTGATCGTGTTCCCAAATGATGTCTGGGGCAACGGGAGCCAGTCTGAACAGCCACTGCTTTTTCCTTTCAACCTCCAGTCTCCCCCATCCTCATCCCATTGAATTGCTGATGCTTGAGCAAAGCCCAAGGGAAGGATCTGGCCATACCCATGACATGTCCGGACAACAGCTCCCCTGCAAATCCTGTCCTCATTTACATACATTTGGGGCTGGGGTGCATGGGCGGGAGATCATTAGCCCCACCTGTAAGGTGGGGGAGCGTCAAGGGGATGCCCATAGGTCTGGTCGCCGCTTCAGCACATTTCACAGCCTCCCTCCACCGCTTCCTTTTACTGAAATGTTTTGTGAGAGGTAATCTGCACGTGCTTTGCAATTGCGGTGCACATCTGATGGAATCACGGTGGGGAAAAGGCTGTGCAGATGTTACCGTGCTGCCTGCTGGATACAAGGGGATAGATTTCCCCAGTCCTCATGCACGTGTCCTATCCCAGCCTGATCTAGTACAGAAACATCAGGGAGAACTGAAGTCCTGGCACTGGGGGATACTATCGCGTAATTAAGAGCAGCCTCAGGGTCCCTGGGAGATGCTCTTAGTTGCTAACAGCTCTCAACTAGCCTTTTGGCTCACAAATCATGCCCCCACCCCGCTCTCCTCTGGCACCCACACAACTCCGCCTGGCAGAACGGTATTACGAATGGTACTATTAAAATGATAACGTAAAGATTAGTAATCACAGGTTCGATACGCTCTCCTAGGGAGAAGAGCTATGGGAAGGAAAGCAGGCTGTAGCCAGCCAAGAAAGCAACGGCATAGGGGAAACAGCATCTCGTCTATATGGCCTCTCCTTCCCTGAGCAGCACACAGCCGTGCTGCCTACAGCCTGCGCTGCTGCCTTGGCCTCAGCTGGGACTGTGCATCTAATTCTGTCCGTTACACAAATCCCACGACATTCCTCAGATCGCGAGTCCTGCTTCAGGCAATCAAAGGAAAACTGAAGGAAAATTTGACTGCATTTTCTCCTTCGCAAATACTAGGGGAGAGCCCAAAACAGAGCCTAGCAGTTCACTGGAGGGAGCCTGAAACCCTGTAACAGTTCACTTTTTGGTTAGTGTTTCTCTCTTTTTGATGTGATCTGTTTATTTTATTGGACTGACAGGGTTTTCTCATGTCAAAGACAAGCCCTTTTAGTAATGTCATTGCCTGGCAGCATCCAAACCCAAACCCCAGTGCCTCTGAAACTGGGTGGCCCTGTCAGTCCACGAACAATCGCATTTGCTAAAAATGGTTTTTTGCCTCCCCTTGTACAATGAAACTTTGTGTGTCAGGAATTAAACTATTGAAAGGAATTTGGATGTGGGAACACCGAGACATATTGAAAAATAGTTATTATAAACAATGTCTTCTTTTTATTAATAAAGAGGTAGAGAAATCCACATTAGGAAAGCTTTTCAAAGAAATGATGTGGCAGATTAAAGGCTACAGAAGGCCCGAGGAGCGACTGCAGATACGGATATGTATAGCCGAGGGGTTAGAAATTAATCTACATTAAGCTTCGCAATTGTAGCGGTAGTATTTGTTATCGCACATGCTAACTGAGTGAAGAAAGGAAGTTTGAGACGGTTTGAGTACCTGATGTAAAATAAGGATCGAAACTAAAGCAGGGGATGATCAGCACTCCTCTGGTGCTCCTCTGGAGCTCGGCGCAGCCAGATGCTGAGCATCTGGCCCCTGCGGAGCCCTGTGCGAGGAGAGGGCTGATCCCCCACGTGCTGCAATCAGCAGGGCTCCCCAGCCCCGTTTCAGCTGGGTCTGGATCGGGGTTTAAGGGCACATCTTAGTTCAAAACAAAAGCCTTTATGTTTCCCTCCATGCAGCAGGACAACGGTTTGCTGGGGTTTCCCATTCGTTTGGGATAATGCATATAAATGCATAGCTGTATTAAACAGCTTTTGGAAAACGTGAGAGTATCAGTGCCTTGAATTATAAATTCAGGTCATTTCAGAAAAAAAGGGGCACATGCACAATTGTTTCTTGAAAAGATCATCTGGGCATGATTTATCATCTTTGCTCCAAAAGAAAACCTTTGAAATAGAGGAATCTGAATGTTTCAAAACAAAAAGTCTGGGGCTCGGTCATGGCTAACTTAATCATAAAAATTATATAGATCTCAATTAAGAGGTTTGTAAAGCACTTCAGCTTGTCATTGTGTTTACAGCTATATGTAATATCCACCGAAAATCTCGCTCCAGTATCAGCTAACAAAACTGGCAAGTTTGTTTAGATTATTGTTCTGCTAGATAAGATAAAAGGCGCGATAACATTGCACAGTGACCAGCCCGCTCACAGGCACGGACACCGGCTTATAGCTTACCCCGGAGGCTGCAGTCTGTGTGCTGGGAGAAGCGGTTTTGCTACAGTCATCTGAGTTAGTAGAAGATGTGGATGTTGGAGTCATAGGAACCGCAGTAGTACTGCTGCCTGGAAGATGGGGAACCAGTATTAAAAACAAATATTTTCCAGCCAGGGGGAAAAAAATCTCTTTGCAGATCAATCGTCTTATCTTTTTATATTTACCAGAGCATGCCTTTGACTTATTTATGTTCTTAGGTTTTCGCTTCCTGGTCTGAATTCCTTCTTTCTTCATAGCAAGAGGTCGGGGAACCTGAAAAAATTAAATTTCCACACCGGTCATAGAGTCATGCATATACTCTAAACACCAAAAATCAAAATACACTACAAGATCAGACGATGAGGTTGAAAATGCCTGTTGAAGTCATGTATAGCAAGTCAATTTTTCCTGTGTCACGACAGCAATTCCGAAAAAATCTTTGCATTTTATTTGGGCAAAGCAATGAATTGTTTGAAGGGGAGTTTTATCTGGGTAAAGAAAGCAGGGAAAGTTTTTTCTTGATGTGATCTAGACAGTTTTACCAACACCTCTGTCAGTCCATAGATAAACAGCATGCTTTTAGGGAAAAACAGCATTGTTTGGCCGTAGGTCGTATGAAATTAAATTGGACGGGGTGTATCTGATCCCTGACTCCTTATTCCAGTCGGCCAGTCAGGAAATATCTCCAGTGGCTTCTGGAAAGCAAGAATGCATACGAGAGGAAAAAAACCCCTCCTCTTCCTGTGGACCAGCTACGCAAACCAGATCATCGCCGGTAAGTGTCTTAGGACAGAAGTTTTAGGCCATAATAGGTTTAGCAGTTGTTCTTATAAGCAGTTCTGCTCGTGCTTTATAGTATCCAAATTTATACTTAGAGGGAAAATGTTCTCAAAATCCGCTTTGCGTTCTGTATCATCACTATGATAATCATTATGCAGAAATCATTGGTTTAAAATATATTTTAACACAATGATAACATGAGTTTGCAGAAAGACAATTCAGGCATATGCTTATCACCATTATAATGTTTAAACCTGTGATATGATTGACTTTTTCCATGAGGACTAGACCAAGTCCCAGTCACTCCTAGCGCCCTCGCTCTTCAAACACTTGTGCTTGACTGTAACTTAACCCACGGGGGCATAGAAGGCTCCAAGTCTCACCCAAAACATACTCCAGCACATTCGGGATAGAGCTGTTTCCTTCCTCTATTATTGCCTAGCAAAGGCTGGAATGACATTTAAAGTTTTGCTGGCATAGCTGTGTCTGTCCATGAAAAACTGTCTTATTCAAGGTCTAGGGTTTGGGGGGGTTTTCCCTCCCTAAAGAGCCACTTTAAATCCCAGAGGCAAAAAGACCGCCGCCACTCAGCCAGAGGTGGTTTCTTTGTACAAATCTGTCAGGAGAGCTACAATGGCAAACACGTAACTTGTCAAAAGCATAACTGGCTAAAAGGGTATAACCATTTTCTAATGCCAGGCAATTTTCGGTTATTTTATGCAATTTTTTTTTTTTTTAACTCCATGGTCCAAACCGTGAGCCGAGACTATTAGCATCAACAGAAACATTGCCCCGACCTGAGGAAGAACCCCCGGCGGCAAAGCGGCCGCTTACCCCGTGGAGCTTCATGTAGAGGCCGCAGGCGTTGCAAACGGGCTCGCCCTCCGCGTTCCTGCGCCACAGGGTGGTGGTCGTGGTGTGGCAGTTGGCACAGGACAAGCCCAGCCGCCGGGACGAGGGCTAGAGGCAAGCATAGGCAAACACAGGCGTAAACAACGGCGGGAGCAAATGATTTATGTCTTTACGGTTCATAAAAAGTACTTTAAGACACAGCGGGAACGGTAGGAGGGTTTTTTTATAGCGTCTATCGGCGACACCCCAGAATTAAAACAAGATTATCCTCATTTCAGAGACTGGAAGCGAAGAGGTACCGCGAGTCTGCAACTCCGGGAAGTTGTGGCGGAAGCAAAATTGACATTTTGGGAGCTGCTGACCCAGGGACCTCTGTTCAGGCCTCCGGGCACTGGCTTTTCCTCCAGCGGGACAGCTAGGAAACATCCCCACTGCACCTCCATCCAGCTGAGGAGAAGGCACATCACTCCTGTGCCACCTCTCCAGCTGGCCCAACGCCCTCTCCCCTGCTCGGTGGGCAAAGAGGCTGCTCTGAACCTGCCACCGATACTCCTGACCCATCAGAAAAAATGTCCACTTTAATCACCTTCCCTCGGGTGGCACCACAGCTGGGGAAAACAAACTTTACCGGGCGCCGGTGGGTAACACATACAACAGCGGCATCTGATAAAAAGATCTTTTTATCATCGCCCATTTTATTCTTGCGCAAAAAACCAAGGTGACTCGGGAGCCTGTTTTACAGAATGGAGCTTCCTCTCGGCCGGCAGAAAAGCTGGTGGGTGACAACAAGGTCCCCACTGCAAACAAGCCATTTATGACACTCTTCCGTGGAGTTTGGAGCCAAGATGAAGCAACCTTGTATCAGAACTAACCGTATAACCCGGAGCTTTATGGCTGCAGGCTGTATATCATAAGTGAAGGCAGTCCTCATAAACATGTGAAATGAAGGTGAATGGGTTATAAAAGTCCCTGTAACAAGTGATCTCTTTTACGTTCATCACAAGCAAAGAATTCCAGCTACATCATAAATCTAGTCTTTTTCAAAGTATCGCATTGTCAAAAAAAAAAATATTAAAAAACCTGTGCCTAGCTCTGTGTCTGGCAGCTGAACAAGTTTACATGGAGAAGTCAGTTTTAGAGGATTGCATTAATCTTATTCTGACTGTAAAGCGCCCATAACCGAAATCACTAACTTAAGGGTACAATGCCCTTCCTCTTGAATCATTTACTGCTGGGTTGTTAGACATAACTCGGTCACCTTTGATACCGCAGGGCTGCCTGCCACTTGGGAAACGGATAAAAATGTTTTGAGAATGAAGAATATTCCAGAGTAATAACCGAGTTTCTTGAATTTGATCTGTTCGGGTTTCTTTAGCGCTAAGCTGTTGTCTTACACTGCAGCTCAGAAAGAACTCCAGACTAAATCCGAATTTTGTAACTTTGCATCAGAAATCCATTATTAATTGCACAGAAAAAAAAAACCAAAAAATAAACCAAAAAAACCCCAGCCAAGTGTAATACAGGCTGAAGTAGACACATATACTTTTTAATCTTAAAAATCCATGTCTCATGAAAACAGAATTTTTGGCCTTGTTATTAAATACGTATGCGCACAGCATCCAAATTTTGTTCCTCGATTCAATACGAGTTTTACATGGATCAGGTAAAAAAAGCCGGTCTTAACACATATGCTTCATTTTCTCTCTTTGCAAGTGAAATGCTGTCAGATGTTTCACTCTGTTAAATCTTTCTCTCTTTTGTATGCAGTCTGGTATAAATCTTCATATATGTTATTTCAAAAGCTTTTGCTCATTCCTGTATCTAAACAAATGGGG
>NW_009270000.1:1631981-1633591 GCF_000687185.1 Egretta garzetta | reverse complement strand
TGTGATGAGAGGGGGGGGGGGGGGGGGAGTGGCATGTTTTGAAGCTAAAATGACTTTTCTGCTGCAGGAATTTTATCAGAAACTTTGGGGCAATCTAAACACGTTTAGCATTTTCAAAACATTTTCCCTCCTCACCTACATATTTCCAACCACATGAACACTCAGTCATGGCTGATTTATAGTTATGGCCGAGGTAGGGATTGTTACGCAGAGTTATTTCAGAGTTATTTCGCCGAGGTGTCAGGCTGAAATCAGGCTGCCGTCTGACTCTCTTTTAGTCTCCTCACCCCCAATCTAAACACGTTTAGCATTTTCAAAACATTTTCCCTCCTCACCTACATATTTCCAACCACATGAACACTCAGTCATGGCTGATTTATAGTTATGGCCGAGGTAGGGATTGTTACGCAGAGTTATTTCAGAGTTATTTCGCCGAGGTGTCAGGCTGAAATCAGGCTGCCGTCTGACTCTCTTTTAGTCTCCTCACCCCCACCCCTCCTTCCAAAAAAAAAAAAAGAAGAGAAACACAGAAATGCCAGAGCCGGGTATCAGCTACTTGAAATCTGCATCGGGCCAGAGTACCGCGGCCAGTGGAGCTCTGACACTTCAGCCAAGTGGCAGATCGGGCCCGTCCGCTGCCTTCGCCCCCGGTAATGAGGTAAAACCTTGTGTCATGAAATTTAGTGGATGGCCAGCAAAATAAAAATGGGCACCCAGCAGTAACTAACCTCCGGCTTAAAGTTAAATTAGATCTTCAGCTTCAAGAAAGGTCTTTAAGCAGAGGTGAGGTTTGGTTTGGGAGCTCTGGCCATTGTGCGTTTGGTTTTTGGTTCCCCCCCTCTCCGTCCCCATAAGGGCATTAAATTCAAATGGTTGTGAAATAAAGAGGGGGATGTGTCTTAACGCTAGGAAAACAGGCATGGAGCGAAGCAGCTGGCGTGATTGAAAGGGGCTTGAAAGGCTGACGGGTTTGATACGCTGTCTCCATGCACAAGGGTCCAAACATCAGCTCGGATTATACCGGTGTGATTTATTGTGGCTCGCTCGGTAACAGTTTAAAATCATATTCTTTCTCTCTGCTGACCTCCACCCAGATTTGCTAAACATAATGTACAGTTCCCACTTGTTAAATTTTCTCCTTGCCTATTCAGTGCCAGCCTGAGTTATAAACAGGGGTTCTGGTTTGTGCTATTTATTTCCCCCCCTAGTTTTAGGAGTATATTTTTAGAAAAATTGCCGCTCATTTCTTAGGAGTAAAACAAAACAAAGGCTATTATCACTGTTAAACAATTGGTTTTCTTCAAATTATATACAAAACTTGCTTACATTCCCAAGGATCGAGCTCTCAGCAAACAAAGCAGGTCTGGAGAAATTCCTAGCCCTCTAAACAAACACTTTCCAACCTTGGGGTTTGGGGTTTTTTTTTTCTTTTTCTGGTGGAAACATCCAACACCAGCAGCACAGCTTTCTTCCAAGCCACGGATGCCCGCTCACAGACAGGGTCCATGAGCTCAAAAAGCCAGGCTAGCCCCTGCCTGGTGTGCGGCTCACGGGGGGCAGAGGGTGATTTCGACAGCACAGGGCCCGAAGGTGGGCCCAAAGCCGTGCCC
>NW_009270000.1:1630788-1631345 GCF_000687185.1 Egretta garzetta | reverse complement strand
GATTTGGCCCTTCGGGAACCCGGCTGGAGCGGCGCGAGGTCCGCCCGAGGGGTGAAAGCCCCGTCGCGGTGCCCACCGGACGGAGATGGGGGTGCGCTTGGCTTTTTAGGGGGGCAGAGGGGCGTTAGGTGCCTGCCAGAATAGCCCGCTTCCAAAGCCCACCCCGGGGGCCAGACCGCAGGGAACGGGGTACAAGGAGCGGTAGTTTTGCCCCATATTCCCCCGGGTCGAGGCTGGGCAAAGAGGTTTTTACCCCGACTCTCATTTTGAATGCTTCGCAACTAGTAAAACTTGAAATTTATAGAGACAGCGTTTGGGACTCTGGTGTGCCAAGTCAGCGACAGGGAGCGACCACTTGGCCTCGGCTATTTGGACAAATTCGAGCCGGTCGGTAGGAAGCAGAGGAAATGGAAAAACGGGCGGTACGCTGCCTCCCGCTCCCGCAGCGGCTGAGCGCTGGGGGGAAAGGGTCTAAAATGCACGGGAAAAAGCAATAAAGAGAACCTACCTATAAAAGCAAACACCCTCACCCCTGCGAATCCTTATATTCTTCTTCT
>NW_009270000.1:1629836-1630765 GCF_000687185.1 Egretta garzetta | reverse complement strand
GGGGGGGGGAGGGGGATACATAGGTGTTTTATATATTCATGCTGCGCAGAAATAATTTCAAGGGAAGGTGTTTGGATTTCTGCAGCAGCTTTCGAGCCGAGGCTGGGAACGTCTGTTTCAGACTCCCAGCTCCGTCATTTGATTTTTCCGCTCCCTCCATCCCCTCGGCTACATGCCTTGCCTTCATCACTGCGTTAGTCTTTTACGCCCCGCTTTACCGGCTTTGCGCCGGAAAGCGAATGGGAGCTCCCAAACGTCAGGCAGCCTGGGAGAGAGAGGGCTGCGGCGGCACGGCGGGCACCCCGCGGAGGCCGAAACGGGCCCACCGAAAAGACCCACCGAAAGACCTTTCTCTCCTGCCTTCGTTTGCAAATTATTGGGCGCGAAAACAGGAACGGGAGCACGGCAGAGTGCGGAGAGAGGAGCTCAACCTGCGCTGCCAGCTGGTAAAGCCCTTCGCAGCATCGCTAAGATTTATTCAGCTTTGCGCTAAAAGCGCCACCGAAGGCTGCTGTAACCGGGAAAATGCTTAAGGCTTCAAGGGCGCTGGGAAGTTAAACGGTTATTTGTCTCGGCTATTTACTTCACAACGTTACCTTCGCGCCTGCAGGAACAAATCCCGCCCTGACAACATTTCTCGGGCACTTAAAAATATTTTTCCCCTTTGTGCGCGAGAAACACATTTATCCCCAACGAAAGCGAAATAAAGGTTTAATTTTTGATACTGGCTCAGTAACTCTACGAGTAACGTTAAGAAAGCTGTATCGAGCTGTCTAGTAGTTAGCTGTAAAAACCCACCGCGGCTACAACTTTCCTGGCCGCTGACGCGGTTATCTCAGACGGGAACACGCGTGGCCCCAGCTTTGCTGCTGCGTTTTGTCTTGGCAGGAGCAGAAAACTCCCGTGGCCCAGGAGCTCCGGGCCGCTTC
>NW_009270000.1:1628820-1629776 GCF_000687185.1 Egretta garzetta | reverse complement strand
CCCTTCTTCCCCCGCCGTCAGATCCTCCAACCCCACCTCTCTCCCGAAAAAAAAAAAAAAAAAAAAAAAAAAAGCAGGATTTTTCCCTCCCTCGCTTAGTTTTACGCACTAACTTTTGGAAACTGCGGTAAAAAACCCCTCAACTTTCGCGTCGCCCTTGAGAGGCGGCTTCTCGGCTTTGCTCTGCCCTTCTCCTACCACCTCTACGACTGAGCCTCCTTCCCTCCGTCGTGTTAGTAAACACCGAGTGGGAGGCTTAAAATGCCGAAATCTACCGGGTGCCGTCGAGAGAGAGGAGGAGCACCGCGTACACCCCTATGGAAAGATGAAAAGCCACCGAGGAATTTTCTGCAACACCGCATCGAAAATCACAGTGTATATAAAATATAACCTACCTGGCGGGCAGTATATGATTAAAGCAAATGCTGACCTAACGTGTGTCTGTGCGTACGCATACATGCATAAATAGCTGTAAATATCCATACATATATAAAAATATACACATCTATACACCCATACCCACACACCTCTCTATACATCTCTATTTATAAGCATATACATGTATTCTAAAGCTGAAGAGCCTGCAATAATCGTTAATCTTTCTACATCTGCATAAATCATCGCAGCGCAGCCTTCACTTCTACGACTGATTTAATGACACCGAGAATTTCCTAAACTAAACTAAAAAAAAAAAAAAAGGACGGAACACCTCGGAAGCGAAAGTAAAATCCTATCAGGAGGTGCCATATTTTAACAGAGGTTTATAAACTGGGTTTCTCGTTCATATCAGAGGTTTTGCTTTGCTGCTTTTCTCTTTTAACGAAGCAGCAAAGTGGTTTGGAGTCGAAAGAATCTAAAACGGTTTAGGCGAGCCCCCCGCAATTTTTCCTCTACGCTTGCAAGGAAGGTTAATTCTCAGTGAATTTGTTACCATTTCGTGGCCGGATTACTGCTTT
>NW_009270000.1:1626882-1627248 GCF_000687185.1 Egretta garzetta | reverse complement strand
CGGCCTGCCGATCTGAACGTGAAGCACGCCGGGGGGAAGGTGGGCGGGAGGGCGTGGGGAGAGGGGGGGCCGAGAGGGGAAGGGGGGCATTTTTCCCCGTCTGTGCCTAAAGCCCCTTCCTTGGCTGCTGCCGCCGCTGTTATTATTACGGTTATTTCAATGAATGAGTCATTTGACTCGGTTCCATGGAGAAAACAATTAGTAAGGCGATCCCTTTAAGGTTACTTCTCCGGAGTGCGATGTTAGCTTTTCCGCGCATCGCCTGGCTTGTTTGCTTATTTCCAGCCCAAGGTCACGGAAAGGAGGAGGAGGAGGAGGGAAAGGCACCCGAGAGCCGGGAGATGCGCTCGGCCCGGGCCCCGACGT
>NW_009270000.1:1623970-1625623 GCF_000687185.1 Egretta garzetta | reverse complement strand
TTTTTTTTTTTTTTTTTTTTTTTTTTTCGCCCCCCCCCCCCCCCCCAGTCCTCTTATCTCAGCTGTGTACAAACTGATATGGTACTTAGCAGGAAAGTGACTGGAGATTAAAATAACTTCGTTCACCAGAGGTTATCAGCTGGATATCTGTCATCATCAGTTTGTACAGAAAGAGTCATCTGCGGCGAAGGGCTGGACTAGCGCAGAGCCCGGCTCTCGGCAGCCGGCGGGCAGGAGCCCTCCCGACAGAAACCGAGCCCAAACCTGCTGATGCGCGGTGCTGTCGCTCCTAGGGGTAGGCACGGCTTTTCTTTCGCTCTTTCCAGGCAAGGTGATGGGGAGGGTGAAGAATTTGTGATCCTGGGGGGTAGGGTAAAACTCCGGCTGCAGCCATTCCGCCCTGCCGGCGTGGGTGAGCCGATTGCGACCTCGACGCTTTTTATTGCGCTCGTTAATTTTTGTGGCGTAGCGCGGCAGGGAGGTGATTGGAAAAAAACCACTTGCCCGAGAAACCGTTTCTCTATTAAATTTTATGATTAAAGGCGATGCTTCTTTCTTCTCAGTTCTCTTGAAATAATATCGTTCTTTCGGTCGCCCTGCCAGACTGAAGTGATTTTGTTTTGTTTTGTTTTGTTTTTACTTTCAGACGTATTTTAGTGGGTGTAATACTAAATAGAAAATTAGCTTTTGGAAGCGAGGGCAGCGATTCGTTGTCTCTAACCGCCCGGCTTGCCTTCCGTCCCGAACTTGCCACGCAAAACCTTTCCCCGTCTTTCTTACCTGCAGAAGCGCGACAAGAGCAGGGGAAGCCACGGGTGTCGATGCCCACGCCGCTTCTTCCCAGCTTGGGTGCTGCCACTGCAAATTTCTGCGCTAAAAAGTGCCGAGCTATCGGCTTTAAACCCCGCATTTCGTTTAAGTCTTTCGGATGCCCCTTATCGACTTAAACCCCAGGGTATTTCAAACACGACTACGGGGAGATCTGCGTGGATATAATGCAAGAAACGCCGGTTTGGGGTTTTTGAGGGTTGTGGGGTTGTTTTTTGGTTTTGTTTTTTTTCAAGGGACAGGCATTTCTAAGCAGGTTTTGCTGTCTGGGAAGGGGGGTGTCGATGCCCGTGTGCCCCAGGCTGGGCGGCAGAGCCCGTGCCAGGCCGGGGGATGCCTGCCCGAGAGGTGAGGATGGCTGGGAGGAAGAACGGCCGCGCTGGCCTGGCAGGCGCCGCTCTCCCTGGCTCCAAAGTGACCTGTGTTTTACACTTCAGGCGCCTCGGGTTTTTTTTTTCACCGCTGATTAGCTTGTTTACGTTATAGCTGGGCTACAAGTTTCGTTCTATTTCCTCCGATAGTCCCGATAAGAAAACCCGGCTTGAACTGGGACCAGCGTGGGAAACCATTCCCAGTCACCCCATTCCTCTCCACTCCTTTTCGTTTCAGGTTTGCTCTCGAACTGCTCAAAGCATATAGCCTTCGGTTCCTAACTCTTCATGACGTCATTCCCTTCCCAAATCCCACTCTTCTGACGTAACTTTCACCCCGGGGCTCCGGCAGCCTCTCGGGTAATCTCCCGCCCCGGGGCCGGGGGAGCAGGCACCCGAGGGAGCCTCTGCAGGGAGAGCGCAGAGGCATTTTTTTGCGGAGAAAAGCCGAGCG
>NW_009270000.1:1622355-1623103 GCF_000687185.1 Egretta garzetta | reverse complement strand
GCCGAGCCGCAGCAGCCGGGCAACGGGGGATTCCAGCGGCAAAGCCTAGGGAGAGGGGCCTTTGCCCACCGCCCATCACCTCCCGCTCGGGCCGGAAGGGGCGGCCTCGGGAGCCAGGGCACTTGGCCCCCAAAGCAGCAGGGCTCTGTGTACACTGGGAGGGGCGGGCATGGTGGCGTGCCCTTCTCGGGAGATCAGATGTGTCCCATGGCGAACGGGGAGAGCGCCCAGTTCACGAGGATGAGGAGGGATTATTTCTTCTTTCCCCAAAACTCGTAGCGCAGGGCTGCCGGGCGTGAGCTCCAGCCTTTCTTGCTGGTTGCAGCCAGCGGGGTCCGGATTCACCCTTCCACCCCCCGGCTGCCCCCTGCCCCGGGCAGGGCACCCTGCCCCGGCTCAGGGGAGCCTTCCCCGTTCCCTCCCGGCGGCTCGGCTCTCCCTCCCCCGGCTTGAAGCCGTGCCCGGCAGCGGGGAGCGGGGCAGGAGGTTATTCCCCCCGCGCAGCGAGCGGCCTCCCCGTCACTGGTGACCTGCTGCCGCCGTGCTTTTGGGTGATTTCCACCGTGCCTTTCAACCCTTGACACTCAAACAAGCAGCGGGCAGCAGAGAGCCCGCGCGGACTTTTATGCAATAGGTGGCTAAGAGTGGGGGGTTTGTGCTGTTTTTTTTTTTTTTAAATAATGATCTACAGCTTCTTTTTTATTTGCCCTCCCTCCAGTCTCCGAGGTCCGCCTGGTTAATGATTTCA
>NW_009270000.1:1621791-1622306 GCF_000687185.1 Egretta garzetta | reverse complement strand
CTCCTGTTGCCGCGTAACCTGACTCCCGGAGCCGGCGCTCCGCGGTACCCGCACGGTGAGCCCCGGCAGGGTGGAGGGCGATGCCCCCCAGCTCTCGGGGTGAGCGGGAGGCAGCCGGCACCCACGCAGCACACAAAAAACCACGCTTGCGGTGTAGCAGCTTCTGTCCCACAGGCTCATAGGCACTTCGCCTCTTTCCGACGCGTACACAGAGGCTTTGAAAAAATGAGGAGCTAAGGTTCGGTTTTACTGCTACTCCATGTTTCCATGGATTTTTAAGGGCCGGTGAGGCAAACGACCTAATTCTGATGCTTTCATCAACGGGTACCGCTGGATAAGAAAAACAAATGCCCTTGCTACGCAGCGGTGGGGCTGGGTTTCACGTATTCCTTGCAGTAACGAATATTATATATTACTTTTAATTGCAGGGTCAGGGCAGAAGGAAAGCCCCCCTCCCCGCCCCTTCGCCCCCGGGTTCCCTGTCCGCTCCCGCTTGGGTGCCGGGGAAGGCTTCC
>NW_009270000.1:1610001-1621535 GCF_000687185.1 Egretta garzetta | reverse complement strand
ATTTCTCTGCCCGGGGAAAAAAACCCCAAACATCAGAGTTGGTCAAAACCTTCCAGCGAAATGTTTTCTGCGGGACAAAACGAATCCGTCCTCCTTGCAGGCATTTTGCGGGATTAGCTCCGTTTCACGCGTGTCCCCGCTGAGCTCCTCCGTTTCTGCTGGCATCGTGGCGACGCCTCGCCTTCCCCTTTCGAAAGCGTTTCCCTTGCCATTTACCTGCCTTGCCGAAACATCTGAGACCGATATAATAAAAATAAATAAAATTAAAATTAAAAAATAGAATTAATTAAAAACCCCCAATAAACCCAAACGAAATTCGCAGTCCGAGCTAAGCAAAACGCTTCCCTCCACCCAAACGAATAACTTTTTCAATTGCTGCTTTCGTGAGAAATGTCAGAATTTGGGGACTTGCTTCCCCCTTGGAATAAAAGCTGATTTTAAAACGTTAAAATAATATCTTCCAAAGCGAGTCTGACCAGTTCGGTAAACGCAAACCCTACTGGATTGGGAAAACCCAAATGAAACGCGCCGCATCCCAGGATTAGGGACTCCAGGGTCAGCAGCTCGCAGTCCCCAGGCGGCCGCTTCGCAGCCTCGCTCCTCGCTGCCAGGTGTTGGCACCGCCGCCGAAGGTGGCCCAGGAGGCGACGCCTCCCTTCCCTTTTTGCTTTTCTTACCTTTTTTTGTTGCTGGTTTGGTTTGGTTGGGGTTTTTTTCCCCCCTTCGGTGTCAATGGCTTCGCGGACCCAGCCCTCTAGGTGCAGTTAAAAGCATGAATGTGCACACGCTCGCCGTGCGGGTACCGCGATTTCCATCCCGCTCCTGGAATCGCCGGCAGCGTTTATCCATTTCGCTGAAGCCTCTGGGACCGAAGGGGCTGTGCAAATAATTCGCGATTTTCCATTGCCTTAAGGCTGAGGTTGGCTTTGTACAGCCGTTCTTGCTGCTGGCGTTGAGGTTCCAGTTCATCGTTAAAGGACACCATCGTTTTCAAGCAATCGAAAGAACAATTAAAAAGCGGATTGTCCCCGAAGATGCTTATCACGAGGTGGCTATAACGCATCGCTCCACTGCTGTTACTGACTTATTTTAAAAGGTCACAGATGACTGGATTTTAAGGAGTCGAACGACTTTGTTTTAATTCCGATTAGATGAGCATGAGCAAGTAGTGTAGTCTGATATACATGGGGATTTTTTTTTCCCATGCTTGTAATTTCTTACATTTTTTTACATAAATACATTTTACATACATAATTTCTTAATTTATCATCCCTGGTGGGCATAATAGTTTTAGTATTTAAAGACGTAATATGGTAGTAACAAAGTAGATGGGAGTAATCCCAATGTTACCGGTGGGTTTTTTGGCTATTCATAATACGGATGGAGTTAGCAGCCTTTTTCTGAAGTAAGCAATCCTCAGAGTAAATCAGTGCGATGGCAGGCTGTACAGTGACTACTATTTCCAAGAGGGAAAAAAAAAAAGACCTGGGCATTTTCAGTAAACTCTGAACTCAATACCATGCAGCAGTACTACAGGGTAACATCAGAGATTTGCTGCTAACATCCATCGGTAACTGGGATGGTACCTGGGTCATGCACTGAGCATTTACTGATGACAATCAAACATAAGTTTAGCCGCACACAACTGTAATATTTACCTGTGAAATAATGCCAAAAAAAAAGTTTTACTATAAATTTACATATCTTATTTGCAGTGCATTTTCATGGTGATGTTGCTGTAGGTGGGTTTATGTGATAGTGAGTCATACCTACGCTGATTCGAGTGCGCGTGAATCAGTGCTTACATAGAAGCCCTGCTTCTGTGTCTCTGCTCATTTATCCAGATCCTAAAATGGTCTAAGGTGACTCAATCAGCTGGAACTTGTCCTCGTTCGTGATGACTAAAGCGTGAAGAGCCAGTGCCACAGATCTTGGTGGAAATACCTGTTGGAGCAATAAACCTTGCTAATGGATCAGTTCTGAGGTTAGCAACAAGAATTTCCACTCGGACCTCCAGGTCATGGTTGCAGCTTAACCAAGCTGGCTTTAAGCAGACCAAACCCAGATGAATATTTGGACACCTAATGCAGAGCTTTCTGCTGTCACAGCCTGGAAGCTGTTGGTCCCAAGCAAACCCCATCAGCACAAACTCAGCAACTACCATAGTTCCTGTAATGAACTTAACAGCAGTAAAGGTAATGTAGATGCTCTCCAAGTTTTAAGTCAGGCTCAGTCAGGTTTAACAGCATCTCCTTGCGATGCAGATGCCATGCTATTGCATGGACACTAAAGATGGCAGATCCCAGCTCCGTGTCCAGCATAGCCCTATAAACTTACATTGCCCTTACTTCTGGGGGCCAGTGACCCCAGCAGGAAGAAGAACAAGAGCAGTTACAGCAGCATCATCTCGTGGCGTCAGAGCTAAATCCAACAGAGGCAGACTGTCAGAGCCCTGGGAGTGTTGGGAGATGAAAACTCAGCACTGCTCAGCTGGCTCGAGGGCTTTTCTCTAGCTGTTTTTGGCTTTCCCCCAGACACCCCTAACATGACACCCTCCGCAGTACCACTCCCCACAGACCACCAACCGGTCTGGAGCAACCACAGCTTTAGGTAACATTACACAAATCAAAGTGTTTCAGCTTCTACACTAAGCCAAACTTTCCCTCTAAAAAAGCTCGTATCAGTAAAAACATTTCCTTTTATCCCAAAGAAAGCTTCTCACGCTGTTTTTGAATTATTTAACCCTTTAAAGAAAAAGATCAACTTGGACACAAATTACCAACGAGGTTCATCTTGAGCAGGCAAAGTGTTTTGTGTTTTCCTCTCTTTCAGTTTGGTAATGGCGTCACACCTGGGGTGCTAGGACAGATCTGTCATGCCTGGACCAGAAGCCAAGGTCTCAGCACCTCCTCCCTGCTCAGCCACCAGAAAGGACAGCAAAACCTTTTGTCTTCCGCCTGGTCACCAGGGTGCAGAGAAAGCAACAGCCCCTGAACTGACTTCACCTGCTGTCTGTGCTTTGAGTTTAAAGTTTTAAACATTTTTTACTGGAAAAGATAGGGGCTAACATGAATATGCTGCAAGGTATTTCATTCTTGGAATGGGAGGGGAGTGTAATTCAGCCTAAAACCAGAATTTAACCTATACTCTTATTCAAGTTCTTACTACCCCCAAGAATAGTTATTACTCATCTCACAAACCATGTCTGTGACCTGTGCTAGGTTTTCAAATCCATTCGGTTTTGCTCTTCATAGCTTCAACAGAACTGTTGAATGACATTTCCTTTAGCAGGAGTTTTCCAAACAGATTAATTTCATTTCTGCTAGAAAGAAATGGAAAAAAAATCCATATTTTGCTGGTGCCTGCTTGGAACTATGTGTGCCTCTGAGGTCCAGAAGGTGACACATCTTCCACAAGTGTTTCCTTTAATAAGTATAGAGAGGAGAAAATAATGGTTGTGAGCTGTAACTACTAGAAGGTTAAAAATATTCTGTACAGAAATATGCCAACCATAGCTCAGCTTTTGGACTTGTGGAACATCTAGGTGACTAGGATCAATCTACAGAGAGAATCAGAAAGCAAACAATTAATCCTGAGCTGGAAAAGGAGGCCCCCTGAATTTAATGGGGTTATGTACTTGGACCAAATGAGCAGGACTGGCCTTGAAAGAGCTTGGTTGAATGTTAAATGTGAGTGTTTGGGCTGAATTCTTCACATCGCCTGGGCATTTTGGATACAGCCAGTGTTATTACAGTGAAAGCAGAATACCTTGGCCATTTTGTTACCATTAAGGGTAGCATTGAAGAGAAATGCTGAGTGGATGGGAAGGGGAGGCTGATGGAGACAATCTCATTCAGGGCTCCATTACTGTTTTTAAGCAAACAGAAGAAATACAAGTTTGGAGTCAGCAAGTGAGTGCAGAAGGCCAGAGCTGCGGTAAGAAAGAGGGGTGCCATTGCCCAGGTGCAATGCAAGGGGAGAAGGACCTACCTCCCACTTTGCTGCCCGGAGGATGGGGCGTGCACCCTGGCCCCCACACCCCAGGATGGCAGCAGGCCCCAGGAGGCAACAGGGACCCCAAATGTGCTCTTCCTCAGCCTGAGGAAGAAGAGCCACCCTGGGTCCATGTCCCCAAAGCAGGCACAGAGCTATGGGCCACCACCTCACGGGGTTTCAGAGGCTGGGGCTGGCTCCTGGGCTGCCCTGAACTCACCCAACTCTTTGCATAAAAGCAGAATCCAGCACACCTAGAATTATATTTCAGAAAAAGGAATAACAGCCTATATCCTTTATGGTATTCAGCATTACAATGCTTCCCAGTATCTGTCAGTTGGAATGTCAAAAATACACTGTTTAATGGATTAAATTATCTTATCAGTCCTCTCTTTGGAAAGCAGAAACCTGCTGTCTAAAGCTCAAGAAGTAAATAAAGTCTAACGATGAAGGACCAAACTCCAGTGGGAGTTTTGCTGGAGAAAGGCCAATACAAGTTGACCTATTTAATTAAAATGTAATAAAATGCAGTTTCCTTTACATCGTTATGCTCTACTGTCAACCTTGGAATCACAAATTTGTTAAAAGCTGAGCAAAGTGGTTCATCTGCGGTTACTTCTTGATAAAAAAAAATGCTTTTAAGGAAATTTGTTAATAATTAAAAATAAATTTAACGGTCTAAATGAAGAGTACTGACAGAATTTAAAAGGGTAATGACTTAATTATTTCTGTTGATCTCTGTTATTCATTTGTGGGCCATCAAGCCATAAACCAGGGTAATTTATTGACTGCAATATAAACTGGATATATGCCATATTATTCAAGAAAAACAATACACTGCAAAAACAATACAGAGAAGAGGTAATTTGTACAGAGTTCATGAGACAATTATATCATCTAATTACGAAACTGACTCACTATGTCCTTGGCTCTATTTATTAGAAGAGAATTGAAGGACATACTAAACCTACTCAGAGTCCAGTAATTTAAATGTAAATCCTGCCTGTACACCCAAGCATCCAGGAGCTGGTGCCATCCAACACATGGATCAGGAACCCCGAAGGAGGATGCCTTGATGGGGGACTCAGGATACTACTTCATTTTTTAGTGCCCTGGAAATTAAACTGCTGCCCCATTTTGCTGAACAGTGCTTTGAAAGTCAGTCAATATCAGAGAAAATATTTAATAATGTTAGTAACACCAAAAAAATTGTAATTAATTACTTCTTTCAAAACGTGGCAGCAGTTTGAAAGCTGTCTGTATTTTACATGCTTCAGTGGCACAGAACCTCCCTGGAGTAATACAGCAGAAGTATTTGGATGCAAGTGGATGTGTTTCAGGTTCAAACAGAAGCAAATCACGGAGGTGCCTGGACCACGAGACGTAACCAAGGCTCTGCACACAGAACTCACTCACTCACAGCAAAAGCCCAGAAATAACCAAGACCAAACCAAAAGCAAGTTGCTGAATTATTCTCCGAATTTCCAAATCGTAGCTGCGCTGCAACCTTTTGAACTCTTTTCAGATGTTTTTCCTTGAACTTTTAATGCTATTTAAGGAACGTACAAACATTTTCTTTGTTGATCATGTAACGAACTTCATTAAATAAAACTGTTTCTCATGGGTTTTATTCTCAGTTTACTGTGTATTTTGTATTTGAATAGATTTTAATGGGTGACATCTAGCCATACTATAGCAAATCGTGGAGGAGGCTAATATTCAGGATGATTATTTGTTTGTAAAACAGGAAAAAAACTCAGTGTCTCTTTATTTGTTTTTATTAATAATAATGCCAGCCTGCATACAATACTTTCAAAAATGAATGCTATGAAGATCTAGGAGACAGAATAGCAAATGGAGAGCCTGGGAGACCTGGGTCTGACTTTGACCCAGGTAGGGAAGGCATAATTCTGCATGTTGGAAGGTGCGAATCTACAGCACATTGGCCTTGGTGCGATCCTGGCTTAAGAAATCCTCTCCCACTGCCAGGAGGGACTCTTCTGGCTGGAGGAGTCACCCCAGAGCCAGCCCAGCAATCTACTGCCTTCTCCCAGTTGTGTTAACAAAATTCCTTGTGGGACCACACTGGAAGAAAGACCATTGAAATGATTACAATTAAAAATAGCTCTCCCTTTCCGTCTCCTGCGAACGGCTTAATTTTAACTTTCATCACTCCAGTGCTCTGATTTAAGCACTGCTCTTCACACAGTTGTTTTGGCACGACTGAGGAGGTGACAAACTGCAGGCCAGAGGAGGGAACAAGCATGTGGGGCAGGAGCTGGTTGCAGCAGTTTAGCTGGGACTAGCATGGGACTATGGTGGGATAGATAGTTCATTGTATGAACTTAAACTTTGCCTTTCCTGACTGTTTTTGTAGCCATGTAGCATCTCTGCTGCAACATCCTAGTACAGAAGTGCTGGACCAGTGTCGCTTTCCTACCCCAGCCTGGTTCATTTACATCAGAGCTTTGCAGTCACGTGAGTTATATCATGGAGAAACACAGTGTAGGCAAAAGCCTCAGCTGAATCATAAGGCCTATATCTTTAAAGAATTTACTTAGATAGCTAACTTTCAGTCAGCGGAAGGCTTAAATGGACAAGGTTAGGAGCAGGCGTATAGTCAGGGACAAAGCCTTGGCCATAGGGCAACAGCCACCTACACACCTCAGCTGTGCTCTCTTGTGTTCCCTCTGATCACAACCTTACATGTTTTGCTTACATGCTAAGGATCAAGCTGTATACGTGATTCAGGACCGAGTAAGAACTTCTGCAAGGTCATTTTGGTCAGGATTTGGGGTTCTTCCATCTTTTCTTAAAGCATAGTCCATGAGTCACTTGCTGAAATCTCCTTTCTTATCTCTCCAACTTCCTGCCACTTCATGGACCTCAAGCGATGGTGGCCCTTTCATTCCTTCTGTCCTCTGCATGTGATTTTTGTCTCCTGAGGACTCAAAAGGTACAACCTAATTTGAATTTTTGGATACAGTAATGTAAGCACTTGGGCAAACTTGCATAGCCTTTAGCATATGTCCCTAGCACACCATTAACCAATGCATTCTAGAGCAGAAAACATGGTACATCATATAACCCATCCTACAGTTCCCTATATTAAAATCAAGCATCTGACTTGTTCACGTGTGACAGCATCAAAGCATGGCATTACCCAGAACCCACTGAAGTCAATGGAAGAGATACCAGTTCAGGTGGGTTTGGACCTCTCCTTTAGTGCCTCAGGTAACTCACCTTACACATCACAATCTGGGGTTTGAGCCTCCACTGTGTTCATCAGTCATTGTTTTTCCTTCCAGTTGTGACCTAGCCTAGGGACCTAGAAGATTTTGTTACTGATGACTGGTAATTCTGGCAGATTTAAGACTTCGGTGTCAAACTTTCCAATAAGACCTTGCCTGCGTGGGTAAACATATTGCTTCTCTTCTGCTCCACACACACTGTTCCAGTCTTCCCTGAGGTTAGTAGGCCTTCTTGTAATACAAATAAATTTAAAATAAAATAACGCCACAATGGCTCTAAGGGAGCACTTCCATGGCACTTGACTGTATCTTGATGGCATAAAAAGGATGCCTAATGATAAGTCACCCTTGAAAATCATCTGGCTCATAAAAGTGTGATTTTGTGATGGAACGGGGTGGCCCAAGCTTGACTGGACCAGGTTGGACCACAAGGACCTGCAACCCTTCAAGAGCTCTATGGATCCTTAGTCCTTCATTGTGTGCAGAATTAGCCCTGGAACCATTTTGTCAAACTACGGTGAGATATAAATTTCCTTATGTATTCAGCTACTTCATGTTTATCTGCCATTTCTAAACTCCTTTCCATCACACAGGGAGGATAGGATCTCACTGATTTCAGTGACTTTATCCCCCCTGGATTATTTTTCTGTTTGTCTGTGAACCTCATTCATGCCTTTTCTGTCCTCACTTCCCAGAGGTGAAGCAGCAAACAACCCATACAGAGTATACAAAATCTACACACACACTCTGGAGGCCGCAATATATGGTATGTAAACAATTTTTTTTAAATTATGTATTTTCCTAGTAACCCTTACATATACATCAAGCTGGCAGTTATTTCAGAGAAGACTCATGCTACTCGCAAAAAGCCCTTACCAAAGTCAGCCAAAATTCCAAGAAAAAAAAAAGTAGAAAATTAGGCAGGCAACTAATCCTTTCTGGAGCTGTCAGATTGTGACCTGAAGCATGCTTTCAGAGGGCAGGCAAAAATCAGATTCTTTCCCAAATGAGGAACAATATGATGGTTTAACTACAGAAAGCTAAATGATGAGCATACAGTTGCTGCCTGCACAGAAAACATTCCCAAGAGGAGGACTGATCTGACGTAGTCATAGTGGATGGTTACAAGCTGCCAGACATCGGTACTGACTCAGAGCTCTCACTCCTGCCCTCCCTTTCCTGGCTGTAGCTTATGTAAAAGAGTAGAAAGAAGGAAAACCCACGGAATAATGAAGATAAATGCAATAAATATACCTGAGCCTGTCTACTTGTTTTAGGGGTTAATGCCACTAGAGAAACCCTGCAGACCTTTAGGCAATTCTTAGTGATGAAGATTTATGAAGCCCTTTTAAAAACTTCATTAAGGGGTCAAAGAGATTTAAGTGGCCTCGCAAGCCCTGCACTGAGCCAAGAGATTTCACTTTGCAGAAAGTCAGCCAAAGGCAGGGAGGGGACAGCTGGCTTGCAAAGACTCTTCACGCGCTCTGGCCTGGGAGGAACGATGCTGGGTACCCTATGCATCTGGGCAGTACAGCGTGCTGACAACATCCCAAGCAGGGCTGTAGCACGCAAGACAGTTAAAGGAAGCTGCTTTGGAAAAGTAATCGCTATGGATAGGGTTAAGGCCAGCGTACTATGCTAAGCAAGCCAAGCCTGCATACACTGCTCTCATACTTCTCTTCTTCCACCTTCCTTCCCTTTGTCCAAAATATGGTCAAGTATTTTTGTAGTTCGGATGAGATGTGTTCTCCTCCTTCTGATGATGAGTGCTGCCCAAATCCCTTCAAATCATAGCCCAGAATCTTACCTTCCATGCTGATGCCTCCAAGCAGTTGTTTAGAACTGTGATTATTTAGATATAAATAGCAGTGCTCATTAATCTAGCAATCACTTCCAGCTATGAAAATGCAAATTGGGTTGGCTTGTTTGTGTTTTTGAGAGAGAGAGAAGGCGGTGGCGGTAGGTGGGAAGGGGAATGTTCCTGGGTGCTGCTGTTACCACCCTTTCGTCTCTCTGTGAGCCAGGGAACGTTTCATCTCTACCCTGCAGAGCTTTGCTGGGTGCTATTCCACCACCGCTGAGGTGGGCGTGCATCACGCGCATCTTGTAAACGTGGTTCTTGGACTGACGGAGTGGGTCAACACCATAAAAAAACAGGTCCTGGACTTTTTTTGTTTTTTATAGGTGTGCAGCAGAATAAGCTCTGGTAGCTGGCAAAGCCAGCAAACTGACAGAGCGAGAGATGAAGGCTTCTCTCGTAGCCTCACAGGTAAAACTGCTGTTGCCTTTGGCTCGCTGGAGCTGCCTGGCCATCAGGAAGCAGCCATGACGGAGCAGATGTCATGAGCTCTTACAAAATCCAGTCTAAACCAAGGCAGCAGATCTCCTCCAGAAGTGTGTTTCAGCTTGACTGCCCACTTGAAGCAAACATCCTTTGCTTGGTAGCTCATAACCCAATATGTGGTGCTTCAGGTGGAGTGCGGCAGGCGTGACACAGCCTCAGTGCCTAGCAAGCAGGCGAGGGCCTCCTTTGGACCTAGGAGAAAGGAAGGTAAAAAGAGAAAGACAGCAGAGGGTGGAGAATGGGGGGAGACCTGAGAAATCTGAGGTAAGAAGAGACCTGTTGGACTGAGCCATCAAAGACCTCCCTCACCTCATGTCCCTTTCTGACAGCTGCCAGCAGCAGGCTCTTACAGAAACCTCCCCAAAAAACGCTGCATAAGGCAGTCCCTCCCCTGTTTTGGTTTTTTTTTTCCATCCCCAGCATGTTAGACACGTTCAGATCTAAATACCTTCAGCATGAATTGAGGCTCCTGAGTTTTAGCAGTGTGTTATTGGAAGGAGAATTTCATCATAGAGTCAGTTTAACAATTCATTTGCATTATTTTAGGGGAGCTTGCTCATACTAGCCCTCATTCAGGAACGTACTTTTTACATTTGCGGAGCTTAAAGCAGCTGCTTTACACTAATTGAGAGGGACGGAGGGAACTACAGGCTTGTGAACGGGGTTCCTGCATCAGGTTTCACAGCAGAATGGCTTGAGCCTGGGGTAGCTTCCAGTGAGGGTTAAATTTATAAGGGATGCAACAGATGACACCCCATCACCTCTCTGGGTGACAACACTAGCTGGCACTACTTTAGCGTCTGTTAGTAACACAGCTTTGAGTACAGAATCTCCAAATCAAGCCGTAGCAATACTTCCCAAACAGTGATTTGAGAAACGATTCAGTGTTCCTGAATAGCATAAGGAAGTTTATCTACCATTGCTTCCATCCTGCAGAGTTTCCTAAAGGAGAAAAGGGCCTTACCTTGCTACCTTCATTTGAATACAATCATTTCTGATGCATTCTTGAAGCCAGCAAACAAAGACAGGAGGTGTCCTCCCATCTGCAGGAGCAAGCAGAGATTCCGTAGTGAGCTGACACAATTACGGCAGGAAGGAGAAGCCTCCCTCATGACAGTGAGTCATGAGATCGCTGCCTGCCTTGACAAGGAGAACTACTACAGAAGAGCCAGTTGTGTAATATCCCAAAGAAGGGCAATTAAGTGGCTTCTTTGAGATGAGTCTTGCATGAGCTACACGCTACAAATAGCAACTTCATTCAGGCCATATCATTGACACATGCTAGAGATAGGAAGTGCTGAGATAATAATGTTTTGTGATGGCATTTTGGGAAACTGGGTATCGGGAATTTTTCCAAAATGGGAAGCTCATTTTTCTCACTGAAGACTTTGTTTTGATTTTAAGCACTGCTGGCGATGCACTGTTGCCACATTTTTTAGATACCTTTCTTAGTGCTCCCTGGATTGTAGGGCACAGGGAGATTTCTGCAGTAGACGAAGACTCTTCTGAGGCGTATGCTGTAAGAGTGGAAGGAATCTGCTTCAGATCTTCCATAAATATCGGGTTAGCTCACTGTATCTAACTGCCTCTACATCATAGAATCACAGAATCATGGAATTGTTCAGGTTAGAAAAGACCTTTAAGATCATCAAGTCCAACCGTCAACCCAACACTGCCATCCCACCACTAAACCATGTCCCTAAGCACCTCGTCTGCCCATCTTGTAAATACCTCCAGGGGATGGGGACTCGACCACTTCCCTGGGCAGCCCATTCCAGTGCCTGACAACCTTTTCTGTGAAGAAATTTTTCCTAATGTCTAACTCAAATCTGCCCTGGAACAACTTGAGGCCATTTCCCCTCGTCCTATCACCTGTTACCAGGGAGAAGAGACCGACCCCCACCTCGCTACAGCCTCCTGTCAGGCAGTTGTAGAGGGCGTTAAGG
>NW_009270000.1:1603955-1609988 GCF_000687185.1 Egretta garzetta | reverse complement strand
TCCTCTGGACATGTTCCAGCAACGCAACATCTTTCTTGTAGTGAGGGGCCTAAAACTGAACACAATATTCGAGGTGTGGCCTCACCAGTGTGGAGTACAGGGGCATGTAGGACTGTTGCTCTTGTATACCTTATGGAGACCGGGGATATAGGGTGACAGAAGCTGTGGGTGGCTCAGGAAGCTGGTGTCTGAGTTCCCAGGTGCTGGCGACAGCTCTGGGTGCCAATAGTTCCCTCCACAGCCCTGAGGTGCAGCACGTTACGTCCCCCACCACCACTTGTGAGATGCTGCAGTGGCTCAGCCAGGAGAGCGAAGCTGTCCTGGGGGCTGCTATATGTAAGCCCATGTCACTCCAATAGGCAAACCCCCGACCTGTATGGTTTAGGATAATAGCAACTGAAGAGAGTAAAAGCACCTGGAGAGCTTAATAATAGCTCCAGAAAATAAATTCACAGTGAAGTGTACCCTGATCCTTCATCTGGAGCCATGGTCATAGGCTGCCAAAGTAGGAAATGTCTGAGGTGAGAGGAATCCATGAATCAGGGGCCCCTTTGCCATTGTTGTTTCACCTTTTTTTTTTCTTCATTTTCCAGATGCAAAACAATATGGGTGGTCATAAAATTATTTAGGGACTTGTGCTGATCCCCAATAAGCACTCCTAAACCTTCCGCTTACTTCAGGTTTGTGAGCGGAACAAAAGATAAACTGAAGCAGAGCGCAGCTCTGTTTCTCCTTAAGCCAGCAGGAACTCTGCCAGCATTTGATTTTTTAAATCTGGTTTCCTCAGCTAATTTAGTCACGCAAAATTAGCAGCCTCAAGAAGGAAAGTGTAAGCATGAGTGTCTTACGCCTGTTATACTCAAAAGTGGGTTATGTTTCCCATCAGTTCCCTCAAGCAAAACCTGTACACCTGTGAAGTACCATAATTTTTTTTCTCTCTGGCAAGGCTTTAGCAACAAGCAAGCAGCAATGTTTGTTGCAAACCTCCTTCTTTTGGGCTTTGGGTGCTGTCATGGCTCTTCCCTGGGGGCCGTCAGCCCAGATGCCACATCCTCTTTCTACAGAGAGGAAGAAGAACGTTACTCTTTCCTTTCCCCTCCGTGTGGTAAAAAGCCACAGGGAAGCACAGAGCTGCATCATCCTGAATGGCCATGACCAGATTTGCCGGGGAGCTTTTCCTACTGGAATGCAGAAAGTGCTGCAACTGCTCGTCTGCCCATGCAGGTACCCCGGGCTGTGTGTAGGAAATGAGGTGGGCAGAAGGGCTCCTGCTCAGCACAATGCTGTTCGTGGCCACTGCCATACCACCTAGGCTCCGAGAGAGCACAAGGCACAAGCAGGATGGAGAGCATCTGGCACTGGCAGCGACAAGCCACCTTGAAACTGCTCCGTGGGCTCAGATCCCACCTGTTTCTTCATCTGGAATGAAATCGAGTACTTGGGGGCTGCCCAGTCTGAGGAAGGAAAAAGTAAGTGGGTCTTCAGGTAATGGGCTTCAAATATATAAATTAGGCTGCTGCAAAGAGAAAAGGAATATTATTTTTTCTGTTGGCAGACAGAAGTGATGGGCTGCCCATTGAGAAAGGTACAGGCAGTGTTAAAGGTCCGCCAGAGAAGAGTAGAGGATCCCCATCATCTGTGCTTTTAAGAGCAGGTTAAACACCTTAGGGGAAGGCAAGACATAGGAAAAAGAAAAGGACTGGGTAGGCTTTTGAAATCCTTCCTAACAGAATACCTCTCTGGCTCTGCAAACGATCGATGATCCACGTCTGCTGGTGGACAGTGCGGTTGCATTCTGTTACATTCCTCAAATAAATGATTCATTGAAAATCTGCAACCAGCTCCAGGAACAATTCACTACCTGTGTTTTGCCTCAAACTTAGTCATAAAACCAAGAGGAGTTAAAAAAGGAATGGCTGTGGCTCAGCTATGAAACCCCTTCAGCAATTAAACCGCACCAATAAATACTGGCGGGTGCTGGAATGAACCTTTATTTCTAGAAATTATTTTAGCTGTGGAAAATATAAACTGTGTCTTCCCTGCAGACACAGCCAAAACTAATCAAAATACTCCTCGTAACACAAAGGAAATACCTCTGGGCTGCGATAAGGAATATAAATGTAGTCCTTTTACGTCTCCACTAGCTAATAACAATAAGATGGACTGGTGGCACCGTTTTCAGCACGGAGATTAATAGCTAGGGAGAAACTGCGAAGGAGAAAGTACACTTTCAGTTTTCTTTCCGATGGCTAATTAAAAAGCCCATATCTGAGAGGAAACGTTGTGGAAATGAGAGCTATTTGGATGTGCCTTCCCCCGTACACTATCATTCTGCTTTGTGAGGAATGCTTTATTAACGCTAATCTCATCCCTGTGCTTTGACAGAAGTTACGGTTTCCTTCCTTTGCAGCCGCTAAGGCTCAGTTCTATTACAGGGTTTGTTTAATGGGAGCATTATTATTTTACTAAATTACCTCATCTTCTGGGAACAAACTTAACCTTGAACTATGAAGCTAAATGGCTTTTTAATGATGCAAGTCTGTTTGGAAATTGTGCTTTGATGACTCTAAATTTTCTTCATTCTGCATGCTTAATGTGTGCAATTTACACAAAAAGAAGTGACTCATTTCTGCAGATTTTCCTAATTCATTATTTTAAAATCAATTTGCTGCAATTATTAGGGTTAAGACAAGTGGGAACAAACAAACATTCTTACTGGTATTCAGGCACCAGTGAGGAGCCCCTCGCAGCACTAGGGAACCCATCTTCAGTAAGTTGGGAAATTAAGCCAACATTGATGTCTATTCAATATTGAAACGTTTAAATTCTAAGATGATTTAAATATCACTCCTAGGCGCATTCTGGGATGGAGCCTTCTTGTGCTGCCGTGACACTCAATGTGAAACTATGAGAAACTGTGAGAAACTGCCACTAACCCAAATGAGACGGTGATTGGATCCAGAGTTTGCAGTCAGGCCAAACGAATGTGATTTTCTAGGACGATCTATGGGATGGTGGATCTCCCTCATCCCAGAGAAATTAGGTTTTTGCTCGCAGGGCGGTTGTCACAGAGGGCGCAGAGGGTGAAGCATGGTACAGGGCTATTTTGTTAAGATCTGTTGTACGCTAGAGGAATTACTGTCTTGGTTCCTGTTTGATTCCCTCCCAAATGCCTCTAAGTTGCTGCAAACCCACACAAAAGACTTCTTGACTCTAGAAAAATGTGTGTCTGTGTTTAGGGTGTGTGCAGTTTGGGTGCTTCTGAGACTGTATTGCCCAGAGGTCACCTTTGGGCTAAGATGGGGGCAGTGTTTTTTGTTTGTGTCAGACTTGAGTGGGAAGAAATACATGAAAATAAAACAGAAATATGCTGTTTGCTACTGGGGTAGCTACACTGTGATGACCTATCTATCAAGGAATATTAAAGCTTGTGAGCTTCTTTCCACCTCTCCATTCTGAAGAGCCCTGGATCTTCCAGCAGGATGGTGCAGCCATCTGGGATGATTAGGGAACCAGCATCAGGAGAGCTGAGCCTGTTGAGTCAGCAGCAACTTCTTCCCAGCCACTATCTCTTCAGAGGAAAGGGGCCCTTCTCTGGCCCTGGGTGGATGTGTGGCTTCACATGATGAGGAAAAAGGTCCCCTGAAAGAAATGGCAACGGTGGGCAGGTTGCAACACAGGAATAGCTCATCCAGGCTGCCAAGAGGTTCCCGGGAAAAAAAGCTACCAGGGCTGGTGGACAGGCTGGATAAATTGTCCTGAGGGCTCTAGGCAGCCCTTGCCCACATCAGGCTTCCAGTTTTGCCCCATGCTGCTGAGGAATTAAAAGGTTGTCGTGACCAGGTCACTTTTAGCACATTTTTCATTCTGCCTTTCTTACCCTACAAAACAGTCCTGGCGCATCATGTGAAAACAGGCATCTCTAATGACAGCCTCGGAACTGGCACTAGTTATTTCACCTGTTGTTAGACACCCAAGATCAGCTAAAAATTTTCAGAAGAGAAGCTAACAGTTCTGACATCTGGTTTCCCATTCCACAGAATTTACTAAGCTGCTGTCTGAGCTTTGCACTCAAATTTAAGAGCAGAGCCTTTTTCCCTGGATGCTGTCATCAAACGATCCGCTTCTAACATAACGCATCCAAATCTCTCCGGGCCAAACTCTTCATCCTTTTTGGGTGCCATCCCACTAAGATCACCTCTCTTTCTCTTAATGCAGCTTCTTATAAAGAGACCTCTGCACTTGCCACACGGAATGGTAGTTAGTTCGCCTAAAGAGCCCACAAACAGCCAAGTGCCCCCCCACCCAAAAACTTTTATTCCTTCCAGCACTCCCATGGCTGTAGTCATCCTGGGCTCCCACGTTATTATGGGTCTCTGTGAAAACTTTTGCCCAGCAAAGCAGGATGGCCAACTTTCCCCCAGGCAAACCTGCACAGCTATGTGTCAAAATCTTTTCCAGGCGAGAGCTGTGAGACAACACAACGCCGCCAGCATCAGAAAGCTGAGGGAGGAGTTCTGGCAGAAGTTCATCATTTGGGGAAGGCAGTGATTTCCCACTGCTTTCCTATGGAGTGGGGATGATCTGGATGTGGACTGGGTTACGAGGTGAATTAGCCATGTTAGTCCTGGTATACTCTGCCGGTTTTCTTCCCCCACCAGCTGGGATTGCCCAGGAGCCCTGGGTCAGTGCAGCCCCGGTGTGTCTCCAATGAGGCAGCTGAGCATGGAAAGAACGCCTGCCTTGCACAAGGGCTCCTCGTGCCTTAAAAACCACAGCTTGGCCACCTTTGCTTTATTCCATCTTAATTGCCTGTAGCCTGAAGACAAGCTCTGCAAGAAGCCACTGAAAGTAAAAAGTCTGTATCTTCTGCAGATCCTTTACATGCAGAAGGATATATTTTCATATTTCCTTCGCCCTGGCCCTCTAGTTAGGTGTAAGATCTACCACCATAAATTTATGACATTGCTTGGAAAGCCAGTTGACAGACAAGGTCCTGCTGTGCTACTAAACATAAACATTTCACCTTCTTGTGTTAAGCCTTGGCTGGGCTTTTTTTTTTTTTTTCATCAGTATTTTTTTTCCGAATGGGAATGCAAGCAGCTGAAGCCCAGCAAGAAAACATGAAAATAGATTTCTAGGAAAGTAACCAAAAGAGCTTTACCAGCAGGACAAGTTGCTTATCAAGAACTATTTTAAGAACGTGAGGAAATGAAACTTTGAAGAGAGAGTTCCAAGAGGGAAGATTTACTGAGGAGCTGAGGGTTCAAAGCAGGATGACAGCACGGCTATCAGGAAACCTTCCCTGCACCTGTTTCTCCACCAGCTGCCCAACCATACCCCCCCCCTTTCAGCTGGCAGCTGAACGGCCGAGATCTGCATCCTCTTTTGTACTAATCCACTCCACCGTCTGTCTGGAAATGTTTGCCAGTCACCTCATCCCCCCCTCCTCCTCCTGAGCAGAGGCATAAGATGCAGTTTCTGATTTTAATGCCCAGCTGTGCTCCAGAGACCTTGTATAAATCCAAGTCACGCTCTCAGAAAACAGGGTCGCAGCGTGCCTCAGTTTCCCATCTGTACAAGGGAAATACATTACAGCTTTCCTTCCTTCTTGTGTAAATCCTCTAGTGAGGCTTCGGGCTCCTTGGGCTGGGAGCTGCCTCTTTCAGAGGTCACGTCCAGCATTTAACGCCAAGGGAGCCCCACCTCACTTTCAGCTTACAGGTGCTGTTGTGCTTTAACGGTGCCTGAAGCATTTATTTTATGGCCCATTGGTGCAAATTTACTGTAAATCAAAGCCCTTTTATGCATGGAGATTAAACATAGTCTTCCCCCGTGCCACTGCTTTGCACGGGGGCACTTTGCACAGGTCTCCTCCAAGCTGCATGTCTGAGCTGCTGGTTTCATGAACAGGACTCTCGCCTTCCTCTGGCGCGCTCCTCCCCTGGAGAAGTGCCCTGAAACTCTTGCTTGCTGTGCCAGATCCCAAGACCCCGCAACATCGCATTTCTGTCCCTGTGCCACAATGAAACA
>NW_009270000.1:1584776-1603640 GCF_000687185.1 Egretta garzetta | reverse complement strand
AATGGGTGGCTTTGCTGGAGTCAGCAGAGCATCATACAATGTCCTGGTTTTATGCATGGTTTTGGAGTCAGGTTAGGATGATGCAGCTGGACACTTCAGCACATAGGCTCCAAAGTAGACTCACATGCCCTTTTCATGTCAACAAGTGGTGCCACGTCTAAATGAGAGGAACTGAGAACACTTTCCATCGAAGCTCCAGCTGAGCTCATGTCATTCCCCAGCTCTAACCCAGACCGTACTGTTGGCTTGCACTGGCCACAGCACTGGACAGCCTTGTCCACTTCTCTGCCTTCCAGAAAAGGGGGTTGGTGGAGCAGACATGGCCTGATGGGCTTCTTGCCTGCAAGGCCTGGGCAGGGTGACACACCCTGATGTTCCCTGGCAGGCAAATCCAGGAACGTCTTCAGATGCTTTTCCCCACAACTGCAGAGCAGCGACCCAAACTGCAGCGTGGGGTGGACATGGTCGGCAAAGCCTCAGCTGGTAAATCTTCCCAAGCAAACATGGCAGCAGATCCCGCCTACGTCCCTTGCGGGGAGGCCGCATCTCTGCTCTCACGCCGCCAACACACACAGGGCATGCGCTGGGCGGATGACAGATGCAAGGCAATGTAAATAACCCACCGCAGCCCAGCAGCCAGCTGCCATCTTGTCATGACTGGCGGTCCACGGGGGATATGAATAGGTCCTCGGGCACCTGCTCCCGCAAAGGCCAGGCTGGCTGTTTGAACGCTCTTCTTTGAGCATTGCTCTTGCTTGCTCCTGGTGGACAAGTCCACGTTCGAAAAGGGTACCAGGTCCCAGGTAGCACCAGAGAGGCTGAGATGGGGACATGGCACATGGGAAGACACAAACCTCCCTGAGCTGTGGTGAGGAAGAGTGAACTTGTGGAGGAAGGAAGACCAACGTGGAGGCCCTGATGGCGGGGCCTCCAGCACATCTCCACAAGGCGGGGACGCCAGCACATCTCCGCTTTGGGTGACGAGGACCTTGCAGAGACCTTTCTTTGAGGCATGGGCCTGTGGTTTTTGATGCCACACATCGCAGCGGGTGGAGAGGGTGGATTTGGCTCCTGGCTGAGCGTGGCCCAGAGTGTCAAGGAAAAGACCGAGAAGACTTCTCTCAGAAAAGTGCTATCGTCCCCAAACTTGAACTATATCCATATATAATGATGGATTTCAAATAAAGGATGGACCATTTAGCATGTAGCTGAAGAGCCCATATCAAATTCCCAAGCTTCTCCTCCTCCCTGACAATGAGCAAATTGGTTTTAATATATCTTATATATCAAGTTCATGACCTCCTTAAAGAAAATTATTCTTGTTTTAACATCTGTGGCTGAAATGTCTTTAGTAGCCTGTAACCAGTATTGAGGACAGAGCTGACTCCACCACATTAAGCTCCACTTTACATCGTTTCTTTTGCTCTTTTCCACCCATGTCCTCCCTTTGCTCACAGGCCTTGCCCTGGCTGTTGGTTGCTGTAGGGATGGTACAGGCAGGAGGAGCAGCTGGTTGCAGAAGAGTGGCGAGACATGGGCTGTGCACTTGGAAACTTTGGTCAGATGTGTATTTTTTGGTGTACGAATGTCATTACAGTTTGCAGTATGCCAAGGGGATTGTTGCTCCAGTCATTGTTATTGTTGTTATCTCAGGAGCAACTGGAGGATTCATCCCAAGTCCCAGGCCCTTTAAATTAGGGAGGGAGGTACAGGGAGTGTGCTACAAGAGCTTCTAGTATGAGTTATATGCATAGTGCACTGAAATTTGTACCGGTTAGATGTATATAGATATATGCACACACATTTTTTTATGCATATGTTTTACGTATGAGTGTGTGTATATATATATAAAAAAATATACATACACATGTATGGATGTCTCCTACCACTGTACAGCCCTCTAGGAAGCAGCACTGTGTTCTCAGTGCCTGGCCACTATGAACATGTTTTCAGTGTCCCCATTGCATTTACAGCCAAAAATGGGCATCCTGTGGACTCCCTAAACTTTGGGGCTCTCACGACCAGTCTCCCTATATCTGATGGCACATCCAAAGGCTGGCAGTGGATGATCTCTGCTTTGGGCCTCTTATTTGCCTGATCAGGCAGCTTGGCCTGACCTACAGCCTGTCCCAGGCACCACAGTGATGTCTTTGAGGCATCTTGTAAGCAGCGAGGTTGTGTTTCAGGCTGGAGAGGCAAACAGTACAGAGTAGATGTTATCATATCCTCTGTAGAAAACTCCTGGGAGAGTGAGACCAAGCCTCGAAGCTTCCACCCAACAAGCTTTGACCCCTTTGGAAAAGGCTGCCTTTTGCCTTTCCTTCCACCTCTCTCAGCAAAACGGCTAAGCCTATGCCAGTCCTGTGGCATCAGGGCACCGTGCCACCCTGCCGCAGCCACCCTGTGACAGCCTGGCGGGGTCGGTAGGCATTCGGGGCCAAGAGGAAACCCAGCACCTTTGCACATTGGAGCCGTTTACAATGACTTTTGTTGCTGATGGCGCATGTTTGGTTGTACTTGTTAAATCTTGTTAAACAGGAAACAGGTTTCGAGGCGAGAGGGTCCCTTAGAGTTCAAGCTCCTGCTTTCAAATGTTCTTACAAGATGCACAATTGGCACCGACTTACAGGAAATATTTAATTGGAGTCGGAAGGTGCTGGCTCCACCGACCTTGTATTACATTCCTCTGCATGCTCCTTTCACAATGATTTTCACCTATAGCTTAAATCAGTGATTTATTTATACCAGCCAATGGTGAGTTCAGCAGTGTTGAGGGGACAAGCAGACCACAGAGATGCAGTGACCAAAAGGGAGGAGCAAGCAGCAAGGAACAGTCTTATGAAGCAGAAGGGGCTGCTGCAAACCCAAGAGTGACATATTTATGAGTCCAGTATCGGTTGCCTGCACTGATAAGCCATGGTCATTAAAGGAAGGAAAAGTCACCTTTGTGTATATAAAATATACAAGATTCATAGTCTGAAAAGACTCGACAGGAAAGCATTAGGTAAATAAAGGATATCCCATAAAGCATAATGTGAAAATTAAATTACCTCATAAGGGAGGAAGGCTGTCTGTCCCAGCAGTGAAAGTGAGGAAAAATGAAATTCCTCTATCCCATCCCAAAGCTGGTTTGGCTTTGGGATTTTGGGTGGATCTAGACACATTGTTACTGATGTCTATAAAAAAAACCATTAAAGCCCATTACATTGGACTGGAAGCACTGCAGCTTCCCATAAATTTTCACTATATGCTCACAAGGTGGTAAGGAGCATCCTATGCATTGCTGCTCACAGTGGCCAAATAACAGAAGTGCCATTTCAGGGGCAAGCTGGACTTTCAACATTATTTCCAGTTTTCAGGTCTCAACAGATTTTCTTTTCAACTGATTTTGGGAGCTGTACTTGTGAAACACTTGGAAAAGTTTTCTTCCCTCTTCCCCATACTTTTCTTTTCTGGTGAGTGAAACATATCCAGGATCCACCTATTTTTGCCTTAACTGGTCAAAGCTGAGGAAACGTTGAAACATCAGGGAGAGGCAAAAGGGAGGAAATTATTGCACTATCCAGCAAAAGAGATAATGGGGAAAAAACAAAGGAGAAAGAGGAAAAGAAAAAGGTAACCCAAAGATTAGATAAAAGATAAATCAAAATATAATCAAAGCTTTATAATAAAAACAAATTTTTTTTAAAAAAATCCTTTTTTTTTTTTTTTTTCGGATTGAACAGTTTAACGAGTAAGTGCTCTGCTAGTGGTTGTCCCTGTGGAAGGCATGCACAGCCCCTGCCTTGCATACAGGTGGCTAACACGTGAGCAATGTATAGCTTTGCAGCCTCAGCAGCGAGTCCCTGTGGATACAGCCCTTAGACCCTCCAAAGCTGTTAACTGAAAACCTCACTGATGCCCAGGGTCTTGGCACAGTGATTTGATCGGGGAGGAGATGATTTGAGCTGAATCAAGACAATCTCCTTTTTTATTGCAAACTTTGGTCCTGAAGACATGATCCCCACAGTGGTTAGATAGATCTGAACAGCAGCTTGTAGCTACTATTAAGGTCAGATTTTTTTTTTCCCCCCCAACAGAATTCACCGATTGACCTCTATTTAAAAATGTGGCTGTCTACTTTGGTGCTCTCTCTGCATGCAAAAAACCTGGGGGAAGCCACTTCCCTGATGTGCTGCAGGATTTTGGAAGGATAATGTAAGCAAAGAGCTCAGCACTAGTTCCTTGGGTCTCTGTTCCCTGGGACATGTGCCACAGTTGCTGATCCAACTGAAAACCATGTTTGACTTCTCCCATGCATCACACAAGCAAATCAAGCCATTCTGGTGCCCGGGCAGGGGCCCAGGAAAGAGAACGACATTTATTCCTTCAACATAGCTTGCTTTTTGCCCTGGAGTTTGCATCAACACATCTACCTGCCCACTCTTCAGCTCCAGATCTTTACAGGTCTGGGTCCTGTTGCTGCTATATCTCATTCTGCCTTGCCCCTCAGGCGCTGACAGTTTCCTCTCTAGAGCATGTCCAGCCCTTCAGGCCTCTGCATCAGGCAAATGTACTGAGCATTAATATGGGTTACCACTAAGCAATGGAAGGGAGGGAAGCAAGCAAGCAAGAAACCTCTTCTGGGCAAACTGAATTGAATCAATGAGGGTGAAATTTAGTTATCTTTGCAGACCAGTAATCTAACGGCATGGCTTTTGCACATCAATACAGCCATTAAAGGGTCACCATAAACAGCTCTTCTCCCAGTTTTGAAACCTCCACATTTTAGACCCATGGCGTTAAACTTAGAACTTTGTTTTTCAAGTCAAAACAAACACAGGGCCTGGCTTTCTGCTCATGGCAATCAACATTGCCTCAGTGGCCTCCATTGACATGTTTTTTACCAGACGGCCCTCACTCTTCTGGATCTGCCTTCTCCATTCAAGTGCATGGGAGGAGGTCCCTTATTTTTGTCACACTTCTTCAAATTGAAAGGTACCTCTGAGCAGGGCAATCAATATCACAGCCAGGTTTACGCCTAGGAAACTGTGACTAAAGAAACAATAAACCACTGATTTTCTACCTCTGGAAATGCAGTTTAGTCCAACCCTGCCATCTTTATCCACGGCCCTTAGGGACATTTCTTTATTTGTATGGGGGTTTACTTTCAAAACTTTGCATGTGGTCCCCCATTAGATAAATAAGGTGTGATCCAGAAGTGAGAAATGGGAGATCAGTTTTTGTGAGAAGCCTGCTAGGCGAGGCAGCTTCATTTCATTTGATTTGGGATTTTTCTTTTATTCCCTCTTTCGCCCCTTGCTGGTGTCTCAGCTCCCTCTCTAATAAATAACTAGCCCACGTCACTAAACCGCTGAACATAACTCAGAGCAATTTGTTACTGTTGGCAATGTCTGTGCAGCGGGGGCCCAGGAACAGGCCAGCATGGAAGCAGCAATACCTCCCACTCTTCAGGACCATGATTTCTGCCTGATTACAGAAGGGGTCATTGGTAGGACAATGCAGAGAAGGTCCCCTACAACTGCCTGCACACTAATTCTATGTGCTGCATGAGCCTCGCATGAGCTACTTTACCCAGGAGTATCTGTCAGGAGAAATCGGTCCTGGGATATCAACACCGCAGATGTGGCCGGATGTTAAAAAAATTAATACATATTCATAATCACCAAAACGCAATGAAAGTGTCTGAGCACTTTATATAGGCCTGGGCCCAGAGGATAGTTTAAAAAACAGAAATTCCTCTAGAAACAATAATATAATAAATCCACTAGGCCTAAGGTCCTTCCAAAGGTAAGATCATAAACACAGTCTCCAAACACTTGGTGAGGCTGTAACATTAAGAGTCATGTATGGTTTTAAAAAGAAATGAGAAAGGACTACATGTGTTTTCTCCCTTGACCCCTATCTGTCTGTCCTTCATGAACACTGAGAGGTGCAAACCTTCTCACGGCGCAGTTATTTTGATGGTGCCCACCACAAAATAATTTGCTGGGTCAAGCTGTAGGAAAAGAGGGTTTTTCAGGGTCCTGCCTGGAACAGGACAGCTCAGCTGTCCTCTGCCTGCAAAAAGGTTGTAGGGTTAGCTAAGGGTATGTGGTACTATGCAGATGGGGCACCTACTTTTCTTCTTCCTAGAAAGCTCATAGAATCATAGCATCATAGAATGCTTTGGGTTGGAAGGGACCTTTAGAGGTCGTCTAGTCCAACCCCCCTGCAGTGAGCAGGAACATCTTTAACCAGATCAGGTTGCTCAGAGCCCCGTCCAACCTGGCCTTGAATGTTTCCAGGGATGGGGCACCTCTCTGGGCAACCCGTTCCAGTGTTTCACCACCCTCATTGCAAAAAATTTCTTCCTTATATCCAGTCTAAATCTACCCTCCTTTAGTTTAAAACCATTACCCCTTGTCCTGTCACAAGCAGCCCTGCTAAAAAGATTATCCCCATCTTTCCTGTAGGCCCCCTTTAGGTACTGAAAGGCCACAGTCAGGTCTGCCCACAGCCTTCCCTCCTCCAGGCTGAAGAACCCCAACTCTCTCAGCCTTCCCTCACAGCAGAGGTGCTCCAGCCCTCGGATCATTTTTGTGGCCCTTCTCTGGACCCACTCCAACAGGTCCATGAGGGCTGAGGGAGGAGGAACAGCGGCTTCTGGTCTTTGGGAAGAAAAACCCCTCATCCTAGTACATGCCAGTTGCTCCAGCTTAGTGAGGTCTTTCTCATCTTCCCTTTGTCTACACACTCATGAGCATATCGTCTCTAATCCACCTTCCTCATTATAGCCACCTTCCTTGAGAGCCCTTTTAGATACCAAGACACAGAGGGAGGAAGCAGAGGGAACATGATTTCTATACACACTCTGATCGCTCATTGCCAATTAGCTGGTCTCTGTGGATGTTGGTACTTGAGCCTGGAAACCCTGAGGCTTAATGGAAAAGCATCAAATGGAAGGTAAAAAAATAAGTCAGCAGAGCAACTGGAGGGAAATTGTGGTTTACCTGGGCTGCAACATCTGGGCTCAGCAGCACCAGGTGACAATGCTTTCCAATTTCAAAGTCATCTTATTTGTTTCTGTGGGGATTTGGGGGAAGCTTGTTATTCTCTGTTGGTTTTGTGCTTTTTAACAAAGCACCTCTAGAAAGAGTATGCTTTCCACAAAGGCGTTGTTTAAGGTAATAATACAAGTGGGAAAACGGGAGATGTGGGGGAAAGCAAGGGAGAAGCAAAGCAGAAGGAAAATCTCCTTAGCTGCTCTCAGTCAAAAACCACTTGGTCTATAGGGTGTGATGGGTTAAAAAAGAGAGGGCCTCCTGGAATTTTTCAAATGCATTTAATGGAAGACTATTTATTCTGGGGGGAAAAAAAAAACCTCTCATTTTTTTCTTGAAATATTATTTTGTCATTCAAGACCATGGGAGAGCCAAGTAAGGTAGAATACCAAACTCCCAGAGCTCTCATGCACAAGGCAGAAAGAACTATGGCAAACTGGGTTTTGGCTACGGCCACACTACTGACCAAAAAAAAGGCCATAATGACCATCTTCCTAAGGGAGTTACAAGAGCCTTGTATAAAAGTCCCAAATTGCCCAGGACCCTCACTTAACAGCCTCTACCACTTACTCCTTGGCAGAACTGGGTTGCCCATTTCTGAGGAGGAAAATTCAACTTGGCAGAGGAGCACGATATAACTCCGGCTGGGGGAAAGGAAGGTGATTTGAGCTGCTTGGCTCCAAATGTGACAGGAGGCAGCAAATGGTAGATGAGGGAGCAAAGAGGAAGGCTGGGGGCACAGAGGAGCCCAGCATCCCATGGCCCCACTCCACAGGCAAAAGTGCGGGTTTCTTGCCCCGTATGCCACCACTTCGGCAGATTTCGGAAAGGGCAAAAGCATAAAAGGTGGCCATGCTGGTGATGGCACTGCCTGTCTTATCTGTGAGGGGGAACAACAGAAAGTGAGTCTGTTATCTTTGGCATCCAGCAGAAAGGTAAACTTAATAGCAGAAGGGACCGGCAGAAAATTATCTCTTTCTCTGTCCCTTTTAAGATTCGCCTTGGTCAGTGGATGATTAATGCCAATAAGCAGGTACCTCAAATAATGCACAAGGTTCAGATAGCCCCGCTGGTTACCAAGTAATCGTTTAAAGGCAACAACAAACTGTTTGTGAGAGATCGATATTAAACTAAAATTACTAGTTTTACTTGCACAATTCACATTAGTGGCCTCTTATTGGGCAGAAGAGTGAACCCAAGCAGTGTGTGGTGATAACAGACTTCATGAGAAGGTGGCATTCAGCTCATTTCGGCTGTTTCACAAAAGCCTGGATGCTTGATAAGATCATGTGAAAGAAGAATTTTGCGGGGTATCTCTCTACCTGTGTAATACTTGCTGCAGCACTGAGCCCCTGCATAGTCCCACAAAAATAAAGGAGCCACTCACACACTTAAAAATCAGACGCAGCTACTTGTCTTGCTGGATCAAGACCAAATCTCTTGTGTCTCCAAAAATCCACCACAAGTTCTCATGTGATTTCCAGCATTTCCCGTTTCAAGGCAGGCTACAAATCTTGCCTCAACACTTCACAGTGCTACACCTTGCAAGCCAATTCTGGTCAGACCCAGGAATGACAGCCCTTCCTTAAAATGGAAAATAGTTCATGTAAGATATCAGTGCACATTCAAACTTCAAGTTTCAGTGTGAGGCTGGTTCAAGTTTGGGCTTATAGATTAACTCTGCTTTCTTATTATTTTTAAGCTATATTATTTTTTCTCTCTTAATGTGTTTTTTGTCATGCTTGTCCTTCACTGCTCTTGCCCAGCATTTCCAGACCTGCAAAATCTGCACCTTTTACCTCACTTATTTCTCTGGCAAGAACAAACCCCTCCTCCTGCCTCCCCCTTATCCCTGTGTAAGTAACATCCATCACTGTATCAGCACCTGTCTGAGCAGCACTGCAGAAGGGTCAAGGTATTATTTCCTACCCTTGACAGGTGTTATAACCATGCCGAACCACCACAACTTATAAAAGTTTCCATTCTGCAAATTGCTGAGTGTACTTTTCTTCCTGCTATTCATCCTCCCTTGGAGGCTTCTTGGCTTTGCTCGTGCCAAGGTAAAAAGCCACTCACGCTTCCACAAATGCAAAAGCGAAAGACAGACTTTCCCCATATTGCACAGCGTGGAGAAGAGCCAGTGCGCATGAGCGCAGCCTCAGGGGTCTTCTGCAATGGCCATGGCTGGCATTACCCCTCCTGGGTGAGGTTCTGTCTGAGGCACGGTGCTGGGAAACCTCCCACCAGGCAGGGTCATGCTCAGGAGACCCAGAGGAGCAGAATAACCATGCAGAGGCACAGAAATGCATCTCAGATACCAAACAATTAGTCCTTGTCCATGGAGGGGTCAACCCATGCATGCACTTACATAGTTTACTTATACAAGCAACATTATAATCAGACCTAGGAAACCAGGACAAGGATCGGGCCTGACCGTAATAGACACCAGGCAGATAATGCAGAATTTGAACTCTTGGGGTGCCAATTTGGTTACAGCTGGTAGAAAAGTCGGAGGAGATAACAAAATGCCAGTGCTGGGTAGAAGCAGCAGTGCAGGCATGCACAGCACAAGCACTCTGGAGTGCTCTTCAGAGAGGTGCTGGATCCTCTTCTCTCTGCATTCCTCACTCTCCTTTTCTGCCGCCTGCGGAGGAGCACACACATGCACAGTCGTACCCACTGTACGTGCATAGGCCTTCTGCACTCTCCCTCCTGTAATATCCATAGAGTGAGAATGGTTTAAGGAACAAATGATCTACTAAAGCCATGAAATGTGTGAGGAACATGAAATATTTAGAGGATGGGTTCTTGGCCATGCAAAGGTTACATATCTAGGCAAGTTAGCTGACTTTTTTATGGGGAAATAAGCATCCCTGCAAGGTGACCAGTTACATCCTAGCATAAGTGTCCAGACTAAACTAGATATAAATCACTCCTTGCCATTAAATCTCTCTGGCCATCAATTAATCTGGACCATGAGCTGAAATTAAACATCTAACTTTCAAATAAGCGGGATGAATCCCCTCCCTTAGGTCCCAGCTGCTTAGATATGGTTCAAAAATTCTTGTCTTCTACAAGACATTTTTCCCGTTAGCTTGAAGTTCAGAGATACAACGCAGTAGGTTGTTCATTCAATGAAAAGAGGAGCTCCTTGGAGAGGCTACTTTTCGGGACCCCTGACTCTCTACCCCATGTGCACCCTTCCCTTTAGCAACGACTTATTCCATCCTCATGCAAATGAAGCAATTACTGCTGAGCACACCAGCACAAAGATTATGCCTGGTCTTCTCTGAGTCACTCCAGGAAATGGGAGGGAATTTGTATATGCAGATAACAGTGCAGGGAGAGGGCACAAGAGAAGGCTACAGGGGCGGGGAGAAACTTTATTCTTATTAAAACAGTTAATATTATTATATATTAGTCTACATCCTCCATTTTGCATGGTTTTGGTTGTTTTGTTGGTTTTTTTTTTTCCCCCACAAAGAAGCACTGTACTTAAGGAGTAACTAACTACATCTTCTTGCATTCAGTTGCTGATAACCGTTGTGGAAAGCTGTAGACTTCCAGCCTCAGAAGCACCTGAACAGTTAAAGATTGGCTGGACCTCTTCAGAGGTAGATTGACAATATTTCTGGCATCCTGAAGCTGGCAAGCCAGTGGAGAGGACCACAGCATGGTGCCAAGCATTAGTTATTTCTACTCTCCACTTGGACTCCTGCAGGCTGAGAGGTGGAATAAGAGGCATTACAGCAGCCTTTGTCCATCAGAGACATCCCCCAAACAGAGGAATCCTTGCAAAGACTGCCATTTTTTTAATCTAATTCATTCCTTAATCATGATTAATTGTTTAACTTAGTTTGGCTATAAATCATAAAGCAAGCTCAGGGATTTATCCAGCAGAGATACACACAGCTTCTTTGACCCACCCCTGGCACCGAATCTCTCAATTCACTGGCAAAAGTGCTTTCAGTAAAACCCAGAAAAAGAACCTGCAAAAACAAACACGAGCAATAAAATAATACCCTATGCAGAGGATAAAGAAAAGGCTAAAGTCAGCATTTTATCTGATAGTCTGTCTTCAGGAAATGCCTGTGAAAACAGTTTTGGAAAGTAATAGCTGATCTGGCTGCAGATATTCCCTGAAATAAGAAAGGTGCAAAATCCCCGTGGCATTTTCTTTTTTTAAAGAAAACAAAATAGTTCTCACCAGAAGAAAAGCATTCTGCCACCCCACGAGAGGCAGAAGGCCTTGTTAAGGGTAAAGTATTAGAAGATACAAAGCTGCCAGAAGAAGGATCTGTATACTTGTAAGAGCAAAAGGAAATAGCTCTGCGTGAAAAATGAGTGAATGAAAAGGGATAGACAAACACAGAGGAGGCCACTACGGTGATGAAGTGTTTACCTAGCTAGGCTCTCTCTGAATCTCTGAGTGCCATCATCATGGTTTTCCTCATTCTCGGAATTTTTTATGTGTTGTTTTTATTTTTTTTTCAATTGACAGGCAATTGTACCCATGAAAATCTGAACCCTGGTCTGCTTTGCTGCATACCTTCCCTTCTTCACTCACACGATGGCATGTATTCCGCAGGAGAGCGAAACAGACGGAGAGTTGGCGGGCGTCATACTCCCATTAAAGGCGAGAAATGTAGCCGCAAAGGTCTTTTTACTGTTATAACAGCCTGCCTAACCACTCCAGTTAAGCAAGGCACTGTAAGTGTTGCTCCTAAAACCGAGCTCCCCTTCTTTCCTCACATTCACACTTATTCAAAACACACATGCCTCTTGCAACGGCAGTGGAATTAATCTCACTGTGTCAATACCTTTTTCTGGGGACAGAAGTCGAGCACCATGCAGAGAAGCCACACATCTGCAATGCAAATGATACCCTAAATGTGTCACCAGAAAGCAAATGCACAGCACATGGGAGCCCTGGCAGATGTACTGTCCTGAAGCCTGGCAGCAGCATGAACAACGCTAACCTCACTGCCATCTCCCAAAGTCCTGGGGCAACACTACTGTGGGGGCACATTTGATTGGGGGGAATTCTTCCCAGACTGGCACATAAGTAGGCATCATTGACTTCGGTTTATAGTTTATTCTCCGTTTCTTTAAAGACAGCAGGAAGCTCCGAGGATGAGACGTGGAGAGGTAGAGAGGTGCCCCCATGCCTGGAGCTGAAGGAGTGGTTCGCAGGGGGGACGGCTGGAGGATGCTGCACCTCCTGGCCAACTTGGCCGAAATGGCAGCTCAAACCTCCGTGCTTCCCTCAGTTGTGGTTTATGGTTTCTTGGGAGGACGGGCTCTTGAGGGGGAACAAGGGACCTGATGCTATAAAACGGGCCGTAAGTCAGATGTTGGCTTTTCTGGCCAGCGTGAGTATTTGTAGAAGCAGCTTCCAGATTGCCTGGGCTGTCGGGCAGTGGGACGGCTCTTACAGAGCTGGGCAATATTGGGATTGGGCAAGCAGCATAGTGATGGCAGGTGATCAGATACATGGTGGACAATACTGGCGTTGGGATCGGAGGGGGCAGGCTAAGGTGGGTGTTTGGGGGCTGTAGAAGCATGTGCATTTTAGCCAGCTGTGGCCAGCTGCCAGTATCCAGTTGTAACTATTGGGTTGCAAGCAAGGGAACCTGGAGCGGTGCTCAACAGCTTTGGGAAAAACAAAGACGATCGACAGGATCCTTATGTGTCTGGGGTAGTCCTTCCCAGAACCCCTGAAAGTGCCTGGCATATTCAATAACAGAAGCTCAGGTACCGGGTGCAGCATGCCTGGAAATTGTACGATAGAAATGAAATGGCAGCCTGCCATCCAAGCCAGCCACTCCAGCGTCCACATCTTCCTCACATCTAGTGCCAGAATCAATCGGCTGATCCAGATCCTGATCTGATAGAGCTGTTACTCGCATGGAAATGGGAAGAGAACCATCCTAAACAATAACAGCAAAATGAGTATCTCTTTAGAAGCTGCCTAAGCAAACAGACACAATAACCTAACCCAACCAAAAATAAAAAATGATGCCTCTGAACAGCAGCAAGTGGAAGATAAGAACTAGTCTTTTATCGAGTCCAGAGGCCTCCTGGACAGAAGGAAAAACAAGTGGAAGATCAAATGGATTGTGGGTCAAGTAAAGCACTAGGCAAAGAGGTTTGAAGCCAAACCACAGGACACATTTGTCAAGCTCTTAAAAAAATAGAAATGCAGGATCAAAGCAGAAGCACTTTGCTAATATTAACATTTGTCACCTACTTTTACTTTTGATGTACTTCATTTTGAAGACATTTCTCCCTTTTCTCTTTTTTTTTTTTTTAAACAGGATAATCTAATCTTTCAGTACACACACTTGCCTCCTTCAAAAGAAACACAATGACAATATTCTTGAAACACAGAAGACTTTAATAAGAACAGATTAAAAGAACCAACATATGGAAAACAAATAATAAAAATATATTAAGCAGCAGTCCGGGGAAATGTTGTTGACGCTGTTGTCAAGTGTTTTAATATAAAGGTTTTGGTAGTTTTCCCAACAAAATATACATGAAACAATAACTCTTTGTATTGCCTCACATTCGAGTGGAGGAAGAACATTCCTGTAGCGCTTGAGTCAGCAATAACATAATTAAAAAAAATTATTAGCATCGAATGGATCACATTCATTACTGATGTGTAGGTATTGTTTCGGAGTTGCTACCCCATTGATTAACAGGATCAAAATTTGGATTAAAAAAGAGAAATAAAAAAAAGATTGAAAACTTTTTCTGGAGCATTTTCAGCTGTGCATTTGTCCCCACTTCACCAGCTCTGCAGCTCATGTCCTTCAGACAGATGGTGAGATGAGTCCTAACTCAATGGTGGGCCGATGTTCCTGCAAGACTGGGTGACAGTTTTGTTTTCTTCCTCCCTTCAGTCAGGAGGTGTTCATGTCTCTGCTGACACCCCGAGCCGCGGGACTGCAGAGGGAAGCAGCATTTGAGGACCTTCAGCATGCGTCGAGAGCGACCTTCTGCGCACCGAGAGATTTACAGCGCTGCGGCCGAGGTACTGCTCTGCACAGCGCAAGCTACATAACAACAACAATACCTCAGGCTGAATTTAGGAAATTCAGTAATTGTCAAGTGTGGTAAATCATCTTTAAAGCAAACACTCTTAAAAGCAGAGAGATAAAGTTCATTCCTCTGCAGCAAGGCAGTAGCGAGGAATACGGCGAGGCTGTGGGCAGGGTTTCAAAGCAGCCCGGTCACGTTAGGCAAGATACTGCTGCCTGCTCCCGACAGGATTTCTGAGACTGCTGGCACCAGGGTGACAGGCCGGTAATCGTTAACAGGGGAAGTCTGTCTGGTGCCTGCTCTTTGTTCCAGCCCCACTTTCATATTTGAGAACCCTTATGGTATACTTTCTATTCACAGCAACGTTTTAGCCTGTCGCAAGTGTGGCCCCAGTGATTATAGTTAGGCAAATACAGCAAGAACCCACACATGCTTGAGCCCTTCAAAGTATCTTTTTTTTTCCTTTCCTCAGTTTCCAGTTGTTAATATTTGACTGAGTCTGTAGTTTGAACAAGTATTTCCCAAATATATTTATTTCAGCTTTCAAAAAAAAAAAAAAAAAAAAAAGAAAAGCCACCGAACTTTTACAGTGCTCAGAGCATTTATGGCTGAAACTCGTTCTGCAGGTTCAGCCATCTGTCCTGCCTGTCCTTGCACAACCATACTCTTGTAAAATGAGTCGGTTGTCTTATTGGGGAACTTGCAATGCCCCTGGCACCACGTTCGGTTCCTGGATATCTCGCCAGGATGACTTCCTGGAAACAGTAAAAGCAAGGAAGATGCTAGGAAGATGTGGCTCGAAATGCTTACAGCTGCAAGGGGGAAGTAGGCATTGAAGTGCAGATAACAGTCTCTCAAGGGATCCACCTGAAGGAAGGACGTACCTAAGATGAGGGGTTGTGATCTTCTCCGTAGAAAAAGGATGATGGGACGGATGCTTCTGATGACATTAAAGTGAATTGCAGTACCGACTGGAATATCAGAGCTGGGCCAACGTAATTATTACTCAGATTACCAAGTGGGGTGATTACCGTTACTACTATTCACATAAAAGAGCTTGTCAAGGGGATCCATCCTTGCTCTTCACTGTTGGAGAAATGTACCTGAAATTTCACAGAGGTTGGAATAAATGGGGTCCCATCAACTCCAGCAGCTGCTCTTCCAAGCCCTTTGTGAACGTCTACCCAGTCTTAGCACATGTGACTTGACGTGAATTTACACAAAGGCTTCTTCATTCTGCTTCTGGCAACATAAACCATTTTAAAGAGGATATCAATTATACCATTCTGATGGATGTTATAACAATTGTTCTTATGTGAACCTGTTCATCTGTTTTAAATCTCCTTAATCCTATGCCAGGACAAATGTGAAACCAGAGAATTTTACATACCCAGCTTCTTTTTTCAGTCCTGGATTTCGTATTTCTGTAGACAAGACTGTTCCCTGCATAGTGATATTGTTTGTACACCAAGACAGGGAAACAAGGATGCTGCAATAATAATAATAAGGAAGCTCATTTTCCCTTTGAAGAAAAGCTCTTTGTTTTTTTAAAGCTTTATGATAGTTGTAAACCATTGCGTGTTGTTAGAAATGATAGAACTTTTCTGACATGTCAATATAGCAGTACAGTAATAACCTTCAGCAAGCCTGAAAGGCTCTCACATGAGCAAAGAATGAGGCTCTGGGGTTCATTCAAAGCTTGTCTAATTACACAGACTTACAGGACCGGCAAAAATAGGGTGGAAACTCCACTGCATGACAGCAATTCCACTTTCATATTGCCTTGCTTGTAAATGGAACAAAGTTACTCTCAGTGAAGCTCTGGCCTGCTATGGCAATTAAAAGATTCTGCTCTTACCCAGGTCACAGGGGGGAAAAGAGTGTTGGGAAGGCTGAAAAAGGGAGTGAAAGTTTTTCTAACAGGTTGATTTCCAATAAATACATGATTAAGGTTAATTAATGGTGCAGGATAAGTGTTTCAATCAAGTAATTTTTTTACCAGATCTGTCTCACTTTACCATAGGAAACCTACTAAAGAAACCCCCAAACCCAAGAACAAAAACCAAAAATCATTGCTGTCCTCCCTGATGTTGTTTCAGTGCTGGTGAAACCACACCATCTCATACTGCCCCTTGCAGACGTCCTGGGTGAAGGCCCAGTTTTGTTGAGCTGGGTTTTACACGGACACTTAAATAACTATCACATTTTCCATTGGTTTCTTCCCATTCTTCTCTCAGGCCATGGATGCTGCCTCTTCACCTCTTCCATTTACCAGACCATAGATATCAATGCCACATCTCCATCACCTCTCCTCTGTTACCCCTTTTTCCAGGTGTTGCTTTACCTTCATGGATGTTTATTCCACTGTATCTTCTAATCTCCAAATTTCCCGCTGGGAAATCACAGTTGGAGCTGTCTTGTCATTTTCTCTCTGGAAGACACCGCTTTTACTGTAGCACATGGAAAGATCACGGCTTTTCTTTCAGTAATACCATCTCACCAGCTCAAGCAGGTAACCAGAGGTGACTTGCAAGCTCTTTTCTAGAGGGTCTATGGCTGCTGCCAAACGATCCCTCTTCGTAGCACTTCGTCCTCCTGGAATTGTAGCCATGGAGCCGTTCACATTTTCAAAGTGTAAATCAGGCTCCTATCTTGGATGCAACTGGTACAGTTAGAGCACGGTCTGTTTAAATCAGCTCAGAAAGTGAAAACCAAATAATGAATGAGCACAGAAAATTAGCTTGGCAAAACTCCACCGCGATGATTTGTTTTCCAAAGTGCAGCTGATTTACAGATTTGAGGCCTCCATTGGTGCTCTCTAGGTTTAAAGTAAGATATTTCAACAAAAATTATAGCTGAAGGGCAGCTCTGCTGATCCAGGAAATGCTGTGAGGGTGACAGTAAATGCCTGAGGTATGTGCGAGAGGGGTATATCCCGGCCGGTACTGTTATATCTCTGCACAGAGCGGCCTAGCAAGCCGAGTTCCTGAATTTATTGGCTTTCCAGACCCCTGCCCTGCCCGCGGCCCTGCGGGCGCCTGGCTACCCCAAACAGGAGCGGGTTTAGCCAGATTCCTGTGAATTCCCACCGAAAAGGCACCCTCTGGCTGGAACGGGCATGCAGAGGCTTGGCTGCCTCTGCGTAGCTCCCAGCTACCCATTGCTGAAACCATCCCTTCCCATTGGGGCCATGTAATTCCCCAGATAGTTTGGGTGCTGGGGCTCCACTCCCTGCCCAGCCTGCCCCATAGACAGTGAGGATCAGAGCATCCAATTTTAAAGTGGCCTTTTTTACCCAGCAGCTTTGCTTGTTGTTATTGCTCGCTAGTGGGATGGCTGCAGTGACCTCGGGGGACCAGCTGAGCATGGTGCAGACCCTGCAATGGGTCCCTCACCTCTACCACACCGCAGAGGGCGGAGGAAAGCCTTCAAGAGCTAAACTGCACGTAACAGCCCTTGGAGGAAACGAATGATAAACACGCCGCTTCCTTGGGCCTGTTGTGGTTTTTCTTCCACTGATAATAAAGGGAGAACAAGATCTCCATGTGCTCACTCCTAGTTGCTTTCCACCCCAAATGTTTAACATCCATCAAATTCTTGAGCAAGGAACTAGTGGTTCTTGGAGAGATTGATGCTTCGTCAGATGTAATGGAAGTTTTGTCCCTTAATAAACTGGAAAGTGACTCTTTGATGGCAGAGGCACTGGTAGCTGACACCAAGAGGAATACCTGGCTGCATGCCTGCCAGCCATGGGAAGGTGCCCACAGGTATTTAGGAACTCTCCAGGATGGAGCAGCTGTTTTTTACTGCACCATGCAGTTAGACGACAGAAAATTAAACCATCTTAAGACACAACAAAGTGCCGATCAGAGATTATATAAGCAGTACAACCCTATTAATTTCAGTGTCCTGAACGTAAGGATTTGTACACACCATGTCAATTTGAGAAGCAAAACCAAAGCACGGTGCAAACTCAGGAGGATGGATTGTGCCCTCACTTCAACTCCTATACTGCAATTAAGCCATAGAATCGTTTAGGTTGGAAAAGACCTTCAAGATCATCAAGTCCAACTGTTAACCTTATGGATGGGATTAAGGGGGACGATCTGTCTTTTAGATGATGTGACATATTGGCTAGGAAAGCAATGTAGATGTTTACTAACAGTTTCCCCACAAATAAAAATAGGAAGAAGGGATCATTAAACTTTTAAGCTTTTAAAGTTAAGATGATGGGTGCAAACCATTATTTTATGTATGATGTTAAGAATTAACAGAGAGCGCTCCTTCCACCATGGGGGGAAAGATGGCTTTGTTTCTAACACACCTTATCTCTAGAAGCTGTGAAGCAACAGAATGGTAGGTGATATTTCAAGCTATTAATTTACCTGGCTCTATGAAAAGCAAAGGTAAAAAGTTCTGCCACAATTTTCTCATGACCAGAAATACCGACAGTTGTCAAATCATCCTCAGGAAGCTGCGAGAGGCTTTAAGAAGAGCTTCCAGAGGACAGAAATTGGAAGGAGGCACACTCAAATTACCCAGAAATGATGCAGCTGCAAGAGGTGCTAGTCAGAAACGTAAATTTGGAGTTAATGGCATAAGATTTTCAAAGTGGCATCATGATGCCTTGCGCAGCACTGCCTGCACCTCTGTGGCATGTAGATTTTAGTGGTGTAAAACCAGCAGTGTATGGGGCATCCTCTCCAATGAACCAATACAGAGATGTGGGTGTTGCAGAAAGCCCTGTCCTGTCATCGGGACGTTTCTGCCGAAT
>NW_009270000.1:1583657-1584764 GCF_000687185.1 Egretta garzetta | reverse complement strand
GGGGACAGTAATATTTGGGGGTGGCAGGGAAATGTGGCTTGGGCCAGCCCAGCTGGGCAAACAGGACTGGACCCACACTCTCCCCACCACTTGGTGCCTGCCCAGCAAGACGTTGGGGGGTTAGGAGTAGGTTTTTTTCATCTTTTTCTTAGGAAAAAAGAAAATGTTTCACATTTTTAGGGTTTTTTTTCTTGCTTTACTTTCTAGCCTTCATTTCTTTCATGCTATAAGTTCTTCTTTATGCCATCTCCATTACTTTCTTTTGCTCACAAACAGAAATGGAAAAAATAAAAGGAAAAAAAATAGAAGGGAACAGGGAAAGGTGATAAGCGAAAAGGGAAAAAAACCCCAGCAAATCCTCTCTATTTTTTCAGATTTATTAACACAGAAAAAAGTTGGGGGAATACTAGAAATTTCTCCAAGAAATTTATTTTTCTGAAGATAAATTCTGAAATTTCTTCTTTTTATTTTCATTTACAAATTTTCAACTTGGCTGTTTCCTGTATCTGTAAAGTAGCTTTGGAAAGACTTAATAGTTCCTAAGGGCATGTGAAACCAAACTAACCGCCCTGAGACTTAAAATCCTCAGAAGGGCAGCACTCAGCAATGCAAAGCATGAGACTATTACTTATATTTGCACATTTGCACATCATCATTACCCAATTGAAACCATAGCTGAAGGAGAGAGAGGGAAAACCACACAGATGACCATGTGGCTACCAGAGGAAATTTTTAATTGCCTTTATGTAGATATCAGTATTTTTTCATCAATGCTTCCAGGATGCAGTGAGGGCACAGCTCGGCACTTTACATGCCATTCACAGAGTGGCGTGTTGGTGGCATGAGCAAGAAGTTTGGGTGGTTGGTTTTGGTTTTTTTTTTTTTTTTGCAAGTGCTTCACTTTTTTTCCAATAGACGTGGGCAAAGTTTTGTGTAATTTTCCAGTGACCTTGATTATGCAATTCGGTGTGACTGCTGCCCTGAACGACATCAAAGATGCCACTCCTGTTATCAGGTGGCGGGCAGCCCCAGCCGGGCGAGGGACACCCCGAGGGCAGCCAGAAGTGCCAGGGGCAGATGGTCCCCCAGCCTGCCTTGATTAATGCG
>NW_009270000.1:1583104-1583635 GCF_000687185.1 Egretta garzetta | reverse complement strand
TCGTGTCCCTCTTGTTTTTTTTTTTTTGGGGGGGGGGGGGGGGGGGGGGGAGTTACAGGGCTGGCAGTCATAAAACACACAAGAGGCATCATCATGTAGAAGATGAAATGCCACAAATAAACTGAATCTATTTCTTTCCCCTTCCAAATAGAGAGAATGGTCCCAACCTGGCGACAGCACATGCTTAACTCCAACCAGGGGCTCAAACCCACTTGCAAGGGTTAAATTCAGCCCCCTTTGAAGTGGCAAGGGCAAACCTTCATCTCAATATGTCCCGTTCCTCCTCCCAGCGCTAAGTGCTTTGATGAATCAGCACTGTAACCCTCAAACGAGGTGCAAAGCAACATCATCTCTTCCAAGGTCCCTCCCTGACACAGGCATAATCTTTTCCAATAAGACTGGAGCCGGGGCCAGGGCATGGCCCTTCCAGCCTTTCTCCTGCAGACCATCAGGAGTAGCAGTGGGAAACACTGCCCACATTAAGTCCCCAGGTCCTCTCCGCAGACTGGCCACCAGCAGTGAAGGGCGATC
>NW_009270000.1:1573491-1583029 GCF_000687185.1 Egretta garzetta | reverse complement strand
GCTCAATAAACCTCCTCGTCAACCTTCACAGGTACAGAGGAAACCCACTACAGACCAGAACTGTAAAAGTGTGGCTAATATTACCCAAAACCCCTCCATCACAGCCAGATTCTCTTTCAATGTTACCATGTTTTAACTCTTCCCCCCCCCCAAAAAAAAAAAAAGATGAAAGCCACCTACACCCAGTGATTAAGGTGGTTGAATATTAGTTATTTTTGTGGTAGGACCTGGAAAACTAACCTATGAGAGGTTTCTACTTGCTCCTCTTCGAATAATCCTCTCCTCTTGGTCCTCTTTCCACAATTTCTGTTCCCTGCAAGCCTGGGACAGAGGTTTTAGCAACCAGGTGATCTGTCTCCCAAGTGAAGCAAAGAGGAATGAAAATTGCCCATTAATCCCTGGTTTTCAGAACTGTTTTGCATCACATTTCCTACTATACCGAGTAAGAATTTTCTGATCAAAGCAAGTCCTTTCCAACACATGTGGGGTTTTGGGTTTGTTTTTTTTTTTTTGAAAAAGAGCAGAAAATGGAGTGAAAAATAAGAAGGAAGAAAAAGAAAAGATAAGCTCTGGTCAATCAAGCCCCAGGTCTCTTGTCTCCAGTTTGTGATATGTTTTATGATCTCAGACACAACAGATTGTGAGCCTGCAATGTTTGGAAATAGTAGATGATTAAACCTTCTGGCCAGGTGTAAATGCAACCTTTGTCTTCTGATGACTGTGTGAGAATTACCTTCCTTCTCAAAGTCCCCAGCTGGCCCTGCTCTCTGCACTGTTACAAACGGCCCCTGCTTGGAGCTGCAACCACAATGTGCTTCCACTTTATTTCTCATCTCTCCAGGCACCAGCGCAATCCCTATCACTCCAATTGTCCTGAGATACAAGAAAAAAAACAAAACCAAAAAACCGCTGAGCAACCTTCTAAAAATTTGAAAGAATGCGGCCTGTGGGTTTTTCTACTTCTTCTCCCAAGGGGATTTTGTACCAGGTAAATAATAAAAAATGTGTAATGATTGACTAGGCTTTTAAACCTGAGCTGAAGGTAAGTTTGCCTTGCTGTTCCAGTTAAATATTCTCACTAGCCCCCTTCTCTTTCTCCAGTTTGTCATGCCACAAAGTCCCCTTCAGCCTGATTCATTCTTTATTCTTTAGAAATTCGGGCAACAGTCAAATCTGACCTTTAGAGTCATAAACAAACTAAATTGTTTCACAACCAAATAATATGAAACAATATTGAATAGCTAGGCTTCCGCCGAGTTTCCTCTTAAAGAGAAAGAAGCCCCAAAACAGCACAGAGATGGGAGATAGAGGGAGAGAGATAGAAGTCAAGGTGTGCTGATACTCTGCATGGCAACGAGATGGCGAAGCACCAGGGTCTGGCTCCGGACTGACAGATATCAGCACTTTGGAAGATGCTGTGAGAGCCGTTTATTAATTATTTACTCTTCTGGGAGCAGAGTGCTCCCCAGGAGGCTTGCTCCGCTGCAAGCCTGTCGCTGCAGAGCCACCAGGCGCTGGCAGCATCCCGCACACCGGCTATGGTTCAAGGTGAAACCCAAAAGCGGCCAAAGAGGCCTTGGTGCCACCAGGTCGGAAACCATTTCTCCTCTCCCCTCTGTTTGCCTGAACTTTGGCTGCACGCGGTCTAGCCTCCCTGCATCCCTGGCACCCACTGCCACCGCCTGCGGTCCTGCTGACACAGGCCAGGAGCAGGACGGTGTCACCCGCTGCCAGCTCTGTGGGGACATCCTTGGGAGTGGGGCCGTTCTCTTCCCCTTGGCTTGGGTGCGTGCCTGGAGGCTGCCAGCCCCCAGGGTGGCAAGCAGCAAGCCCTCTTTGGGGAGATGCTGTAGGGTTCAGCACCGTTTGTGGAGCATTGCTGGAATGTGAAGCATCTGGGGCAGATGCAGAGACATGATAAGGCTCCTTGCTGTCCTTAAAAACACTGTGAAGTGGCCAGGTAGGGATTCCCCTGGCAAAGGAGGATTCCCCGCCCGGTATGGAGCTGATCCCAGTTGCCAGCAAGGCTCTGGGACCATTACAGACAGCCCAGACTCAGGCACCCGGGGAGATCCCCTATGGCCCCCCTCTGCTGTGGGTGGCAGGGTGGCATCCGGGCACCTGCTCATTCCGTCCTTTTTGCACCGGGACACCCCAACCAGGAACAGGCCACCCCTGCTCCTCCCTTGCTTGCTCAGTTATGCAGTTTTTGCATAAAAGCACCAGACAGAGAAAGAAACAGAACAATGAACGGAGCCCTGGGCTGACGCCAGCCGTGCGGCACAGTGGCTATATTGGGAAGGTGGGGCCCACCGACCCTTGCTCCTACGCCATGGCTTGCGCAGGCGTCCCCGTGCCCCTGGCCACCCATCGGCACGATGCTGGCTCGTCCATGGGGCACTGCTCCACATCTGCACCGGGACCCACCAGGGACGGTGCATTTCTGTGCCATGCCGGCACTGAGCCTGGGGAAATTCACTGTCCTCACCCTGGCTGCACGGGGCAGCTCTGGGCTGAGACGCGGCCACCGGCTGAGCATCAGGCACCGCATCATCGCGACCTGTGCTTAAACAGCAGCAATCTGAGAACGGTGCGCTCAGGTACACTTAACGTAACAAGATCCCAAACTGTGATTAATGCTTCCCGTGCACGATGTCTACATGCATGACACAAGCAAGGATCTGTTTGCAGGAGGCACATGAGAAGAAGCTTTCCTCCTAGGCTGGGCACTCAGCTCCAGATGCGCTGTGGACAACCATCCGCCGCCTGAACTGCAGTTACTGTCACTGGTACGAAAAACCTTTAATTATCCACAGGTTTGCACCATTTACAAAGTGGAGGCAGACAGACATGAAGCACATTTGAATGCCTTAATTAACCTCAAGAATTATGAACCCGTGCCTGTAACTGAAATATAGTTCTGCCTTTTGTAAACCATTTGACAGAAGAATGATGAAGCTAAGAATTAGATGTAGGAATACATCTAAATATTTATACTACGTTCGTTACACCAGCATCTGAGCGCATGTTTATGTTGTAACCTCCACTTCTACATCTGTTAATTTTGCTTTTGCTGTATTACCCTGTGTTACCTATTGCGTGGTGCCACGGGTGCCCTCCTGCAGGGACCGCCTGGGTCCGGGATGATTCGGGTAAAAGCCCTTTCTCTGGGCAATATATTTCCCGTGCCCTCAGTGCAAGGCTTGCTGAGGCTTCAAAACCAGAAGGCTGGATTGAACAGGCGCCTGACCTAAACCAGGCTGGCAACTCCTACCTTGTATAGCCCTGCCGAACTGAACCCCCTCATGTCGCGTTTCAAAGTCCTCTGCCAGGGAGCTCCAGCCGCCACCTTTTATTACGGCAATGCAATGCTGCAGCAGGCCTCCAGCAGCCGCTGCCATCAAAATGCTGACAGAAACGGAGGTTAAGGGTACTAAATGTTTGGCTGTTAACAAAGCCAACGTAGTGGTGTTTCACTATTAACAACCCCAACGTAATGCGGTTTTTTGAAGACTGGGGAAAGGAGGGCGCTGCCAGCAACGATCCTGAGCTACATGTGAAGCTGCGAAAATACCTTTGACTAACGTTTTAGAAGTATTCTGACTAAAAAAAATATGTGTGTGTTTCAGTCAAGTGTTCTGCTCTGTCTTTAATGGTTGTTTTTCATTTAAAATATGTTCGCCAATAAAGTGAAGAAAACTAATTTTGAGAAAAAAAGAAGTCAACATGCTTGATTTTGAAAAGTTCAACCCAAAACTTATTGTGCCGTGGAATTTTGCTCCTAAAATACATTTTCTAGTAAATAAATTGTTTATCCAGAATAATCCATCTAAGTCTATGCTTATTACAGTGAAAAGCAAGGTTGGTAATTACACACACACACACACACTCTCACATGGGAATTTACCTATTTTTTTGCCTGTGGAACAGAAGTGCAAACCCTGCAGGCAGGGTGTTTTGGGGCTTTTGCACTAGAAAGCTAAACAATTTGACAGGGCATTTCTAATTTTTCCTCCTAGACCTCATGACACTTCCCCCTTGTCCCATTCCAGAAGATGTCTTTCGCAGTCATTATCTTTAAGGAGGTGGTCCCAGCAGAGGCTTTCCTCGGCATCCTCCAGAACGGAGCCTTCCCAGCTCGTCTCCTGCTGCTCCGAGTGCCAGATGCGGAGCAGCGGAGGTGTGATCATGGTCTCAAAGTGTGACAGTTCTTGAACTGGACTGACACTAGTCTTTTAACACTGTCACTTTGTTTCCACTAAGCTAATAATAAAAAAGTTTTGTCATTCCTGTGAACACATTTCTTCCCAGCCCCCCCTCCTCCCCCCCCGCCCCCAATTTCACCAGTCAGTGCCCTCAGCGTGGCACTGGGCAGTAGCAGCTCCCTTGCCATATTCCTTGAAGGATGAGTTTTGCTTTGCAAGGGACAATTAATATTTGCTGGCTGGGTGGGGAGGAGGAGCACCACCCCACCCTTGGCTGCCACATCCCCTGGGGAGTGGGTGGGAGGGACATGGGGACACTGAGACCACCCCCAGGGACTTGGGGACATGGGGACAGTGCCAGTGTCACCATCACGCAAGGGATGTGGGGACACAGAGATGGTCACCATGGGGACACTGGGGTGACCGAGGGTGACCCTGGGGTGACCCCAGGTGACCCTGAGTGATTCTGGGTGATCCTGGGGTGACCTGGGGGTGACCCTCGGGTGATCGGGGGTGACCCTGGTGACCCGGGGTGACCTGGGGGTGACCATGTCAGTGGGCACTGGCAGCTGCTGGGGAGCCTAGCATGGGGAGCCTGGGCTCCTCACTTGGGGCAGTCTCACATTTGCACCACAGGGACATCTCTCACCTCCATCCCCGCACCTAACACCAATTCTGGTTACTTGGACTCAGCCCCAGATTGTTTCATCCACCTGCTATTATCTTCTGCTGTGCCTCAGAAATTACTGCCAAATTATGCTGCTTTTTTTTTTCCCTTCCCCTCCATCATTAATTTCTTTTCTAGGGTGGAGAGCTTCCCAGATCACCCTCCACCCACTTACACACATGCATGCACACACACTTTATAGAAAGTGTTTACTTATGCGGGGGAAATAGTTTAAAAGGTAAATGAAATAGAGGACACAGCCTGGATTGGCTTAGCAACACAAACAGTGCCAGCAGGTAAAGGGCCCAGGCCTGTTCTTTCCCACCTCAGAATTGTTTTAAAATGACACCCCTTCATAATTAATTGTACAGCACCTGATTAGTCATTATTGACAGACCTAGAGCCAATTGACTCTTTTTTTTTTTCCCCTCTTCTTTTTTTTTTTTTTTTTTTAATCTGGCTGGGGAAAAAATATGAAGTGCCCATAGCCACCCATATGATATACCTCCTGATACACCTGATTACATCAGGCAGCCGAGCAATTAGAGCCTGTAGTATCAGCTCAGGAGCTGCAGGCTACAGTAGCAGGATCACAGCCCAGCCTTAGCCTTTAATATGAAAATGAAGAAGGGAAGCAACAAATCCAATAAACCCTAGAAGTCAAACAAAGCCAACTGGGACTTTGTTGATAAGACGAAGGAAGAAACGCGTCTGATAAAGCCAGGCGCTTCTTCTGCCGCTCCAGTCTCTCTTGTGGGTGAGGAGGATTAAATTATTCAGGAGGCAGCCTAAATCCACCCAAGTGGGAAGGCGATCCCCGTGGTGGAAAAGGCGATCTCCGTGGTGGAAAACACGTGTGTGCGCTTCATTAGCAAAGGAGTTGGGTCAGAAGTTTTGTACCCCTTCCCACTTCCAGCATCTGCGAGCGCTTTGCAAAGCAAATGAGTTTGCTACGGGACAGGGCAAGGCCACATGACACCAGGTGAAGGGACTGGCAGTTTTTGCTACCCTTGGCCTAAAATAACATTATCTTGCTGGAAGCTTTGAAAGAGCAAATTCGGCCTCCATAGCCACAAAAGGAGTTGAAGTCCTCCATCTCCAGCAGCCCGCTTCCCCAGACACACCAATTTCGTGCACCTCAGCACTGCATCAGTTTAACTCAGCCATTGTACAACCCAGTAAAGCTGAGTCCTGCCACTGTGCAAACACTTTACTCCCAAAGAAGAGGATCCGTACAAGACCTTAGCCAACTTCAGGGTACTTCTGAGTAAGGTATTAAGCCAATATCAGTGCCTACATAGGTGCTTGCTCCAGCTTGAGTTAATCAGTTTAAACCCATACCTTTAGACAAATACTTGTGTGCAGGCAGACAATCACTTGGGATTTGACCAAAGCTCAGTGAATACAATGTGAATGGATGTGCATGCTGAATAATTAAATAAATAAATAATTAAAGAGCCACTTAATTAAGGCTCCTCTGTGACCATTCTTCTTGCAGAAGAGTCACTGTATGCAGAAAACCCTGGAGTCGGCTCTAAAGCAGATTGCATCAATTTGGCAAAGGATCTGCTGCTCTGGAAGCTGAGGAGCTCATCAGGAATATGTTGCCCTGGAAAAACTCTCCTGCATGGAAAGACATCCACATAGCCCATAGTTTAAACTTCTTTAACATAGGTGATTTTACATCCCAGATGCAGTAAGTCCCAAACTCAGGCCCAGAAGCACAGGAGACTGCAGAGCAGAGATCCCACAGCTGACTGATATCAACCATCGTGACTCCAGGAGGAGTCCAAGTCACCTTGAGTCCAAGCCGATGACCCCTTCTAAATGTGCCTAGCCCTGCATTGGGCTGGTATGCATGGTCCAAACGTGCCTTCAGTTACTTTCTCAGTTTAAAACAGTATAAAATGCAGCGTATGGTTAATAGAAATTGCACCAGTTAAAGAAAGAACCAAATCACAGCTATTTATAGCTATACATTAGGAATGAGTTTTCCTTGGAAGAACATAAATACCGCACCGGTTGATGTCCACACAGCCCATAGACGAACCCTGGGATCAGGACCATATTTGTCCTTCTGCACTTGTTCACAGCTACTCCATAGAGAATTAACATTTACGGCTCAAAAGAATGCTGCCAGGGCTTTGGAAAAAAGAAACTAAGCCACACCTTTGCTTTTAACTGGAATCCAAATTGTTTTATTTCTGTAAAACCATTATTAGCCTCAACCATAATTTGTTTACAGGAACCATGCCACAGACTCTGTCTGAAAATGCAGTTTTCTGAAGAAACACTCTGGAAATGCAACTGAGCTCATACTCTTAAATATTTGCAGAACAAGGGCCCATGCAGAGGCAAGGAGTCACAAGAAGAAGAAAGGATTAGACAATAGCAAGCCTACAGGGTGAGGCAGCATATTGGGATCGCAGCGGCAGGACAACACAGCTTTGGAGAAGAGTGCACGAATCTCACTTCAGTTGCAAAATTTTTCTTCTGATTCATTTTTAGGCCATAAATAATCTTTCAGTCTTGCTTCACCTCTTATTTTTCAGGGTGGATTCTTATACCAGTTCTTTATTCCTGTTTTCTCATTCCCTTCCAGAGCTTCTGCAAGGAGTAGGTTTTCTGCATTTTCCTTTCCAGAAATCTCTCACGGGATTTGGCCCTACAGTTGATGTTGTAACCAGCAGTCACATCTCGTGTTTTATCCTACGCCTGCTGAAACAAACCACGGAGCTCCTGCTCCAGTAAACAGTACATATGCTTGGATGACAGCTCAAGAGATGGGAATCTGATACTATGTATGGAAAGAATACCTGACCTGATTTTCCATGGAAGAGAGGTACAGGATTCAAAACGCTCTTTTGGTAACACACACAGGTACTCACACTGAAATTCAGACTCTCAGAGTCAATTCACAACCCATTTAATGCAGCACTATTTAAACGCTGAGTCAGAGGTTTACAACCAGTTTCCTCTGACCCACCACTGAGCTATGCGGCTGATGCCTGACTCACGTCCCACACCTCCGGAAGGAACATTTATACTCTTTAGCCCAACCAACTCTCGCTCTCTAGATCCTTGCTTAACTTCTGCAGATGACTCCTTTTGCTCTTCAAAAGCGGCTTACATCTTCAGCAGCAAACCACACCCATCACTGTCCTGCAACCAGTAGCTACCTGGATTGCCTGGCCTTAGCGACAGATGACTTTTGATAACAAAGAAGAACCTGTTCCAGAGGAAGAGGAGTAGGATAGTCTTTGAGGGGTTTCAGTCCCCAGGTTTTGTTAAGAAAGCAATGCTCTTGCCTATACATCTGTATATATGACCTCAAGGTGATATACCTCTGAAGACATACCTCTTGCATGACGTGTAACTTTACACACAGTCTTTGAGCTCCTGGTTTGAAATAATTTTCCTGACCTGTTAGTCAGCCAGAACCAATCTTCTTTCCCTCCTCCTCATCACATGCAGAGACTTTCCTCTCTGACTCCCACAGCTGCTTCTCTTTTGCAAGACCCATCTCCACGCAGCTGTGCTAACAGGTCTCTGCAGGATCCTGCCCGCTCCCCAGGGTCCCCTGCTGGCTCTCCAGCTGCCTGGTGTCAGGAGGTTAATCCTGGCACACGCAGGCAGGCAGGTCCCACACGACCTGCTAGGGCACCCCTCATCACCTCTCCTTCCATCCCACTCCATTTTGCTCCGCTCTGGTCTCACTCAGCACTAAAGCCTGCGCGAGGGTGACTTAGCAGGGATTCGGTTTGCCGGCTCGTGTCCTCCCGACCTTCCTGCAGGAGTCACCGCCCACTGCTGAGCCTGCTCCATCAGGATACCTGGTGTCCCCCGTTTCCAATCAGGATGTCTCTCTTCTCACCTCTTCCATTGTCCTTGTGAAAATGAAAACCATACCTCGTAGCTGCAGTTCCAGTCTCCAGCACTCTGGTCGCAGGAGTGAGCAACCTAAGCAAGGAAAAGCCATATTCTCAAAGCTCAGGGATTGAGAGCCCAAGAGTGTGCTCTTCCTAGTTCTTCTCATTGCCTTAACCTTGAGCTCTCATTTCACCACGCCCTAAGTTAGGTTCTTGGTATAAAAATCTCTTTGGGATACTCAGTTCAGCTGAGAAGTGCGCCCTGCATTAATAGGTTGGCTGTTACCCCAGAAAGAGTGCTCTGGGCTTCTCTATCTGAAAGGCGCTGGCATAGGTGCAGGGGAAGAACAGGCACAAGTTGTTTTATGGGTGCTCTCAGGTACACACATAGGTCACAGAGTCATCAGACAATGGAAATCCCTACTAACCGTGGTGGTGTGTCTCTGTAATGCTTGAAGAAAATAAAGAAGTCATTAATTTCTGGAAGACATACTTGGTCTTTTTTGCAGAGTTTGCAGTGATCTCACTGACATCACCACCAAAGCCACTCCACAGCTCAGTCCTGAGCTCTCCTAGGATGAAACAACCCTTCTCCACAGTGCCCAGTTTCGATATCACTGCTGTGCAGGAAAGCATTACAAATGGACCATTGCATGAGGTTAGTCCTGCTCAGGCTGCAGGTTCCTGTAGCCCACCGGGTGACAGCCAGGTCCACATCACCACAGCCTCTGAACAAGGGGAAGAGCCTCCCCAGAAGCAAGCTACAGACTGCAAATCCTTGTTAAGGGTTCACAGGT
>NW_009270000.1:1564688-1573469 GCF_000687185.1 Egretta garzetta | reverse complement strand
GCTGTGCTTTTCAGGAAGTACCTGGAGAAGGGCTGAAGTTGGACGTGTGCTGGTGGTGGGGTGGAGAGGGGAGGTGAGGGGACACTGAGGCAGAGGGTGAACATGAAGTCTGCAGGCACAGCAGTGTTTGATGCTGCCTGAGAGGAGATTCCAGTTACGAGTTCCTCAGGTGATGCCCAGAGGTGAAGATCTAAACACCGCTGTCAGAGGAGGAAGCAACCAAGAGACAAGGTCTCCCAGGAGTGACGCCTGTTGTTCCAGACCACGTAGGCAGAGATTGAATATGGGCATTGGGAAAGAACTAAGGATGGGAAAGCTGGGCCCAAGGGCCCAGGTGCTGGCCTGGGAGTCTGGAAACTCGGGTCCTGTTGCTCACCTCTACATCTGACCTGCCACGAAGACTTCACATGAGCTCATTTGCCTTACCCTATGGTATCTACTTAGATAACAAGCTTCCCAGAGGTTGTGATGCTCTCTTTGTGTGTGTGTGTGATGGCGAGATCAACAGATCTCCAGATCTCAAGGTGTTGCAACAACATGAATGATCCTAACAAGGGGAGGAGCGAGAAGCTGCGGAGTCCTGCTTCCCCAGGTCCTGGACAGCTGTAATCCATTACAGATGACATTGTAATAAATGCTGATCATTATTTGTTAGTGGGGAAGAAGTGTTTGGGGGTGGGAGGGCAATGCGTTCAGGCTGTGTGCTTCGAGCCAGACATTGAGGAAATGCTGGCAAACCTGGATGGTCTGAGCATGGGGGACACCTTTCAGATCTTCATGGGAGTCCCACCTTGCTCATCAAGAAAGACCTACCAGTGAGTTTGTACTCCTGGGGTTATTTATCCCTGACACTCTCATGCTTGCTCTGGCTGTATTTTTCCAGCTTTTGAGTTTGGAGGAATGTGAGGAGGAGAGGAGAGAGGGAGCCTAAGAGTACTGCTCATCAGGGTAGCTTTGCCTCCACAGGTTTGAAGCTATACATATGTAAAAGAGATGTGCCTGTACCCCTATCAGCAGATATGCGTTAGCCGTAGGTTTATCTAAGGGATATTCCATGTGTAGCAGCTCTGACAGTAGTTGAATAGAGCCTACAGCTACTTAGAGCAAAATGCTGAAATAACAGATTTCAACTTCAGGCATCCTCCACACGAAATACAGAAGACTTAACCATTTGTTTCAATACATTCAGTGCCATCAGAACTGGACATTTTTGCAGGAAATGTTTAGAAATTTCAAAAGGAATAATTGTTCCACCCAGGCTTTATTATATCCTGCAGTTATACCAAGTGTCACTGTTGCTAGTTTGCATATTTTTGATTCTTCTCTTCTTCCTTTGCAGCATTAGTCAACAGGTACTAATATTCAAGAAGGAGGGCCCAGAGGGAGGTTATTTAAAAGACTTAGTTATCTCTGACTAAACTATGTCTAAGAGAAGCCATAGGTTTTGCCACAGTGGTCCAGCTATGACTGATGGGATGCTCCACAGTATTCCTACCAGTATATCATTATTCCAGAGGACCATTCAATCCTGCCAGCTTTTGCTTGTTTTTCAGCACATATTGCATATATGCAGTGTCATCTACCATCTTCAAGGCATTGACTAAAGACACTGGAACTGCCATTCAATCCTGCCAGCTTTTGCTTGTTTTTCAGTACATATTGCATATATGTAGTGTCATCTTCTACCATCTTCAAGGCATTGAGTAAAGACACTGGAACTGTACCACAGGACTGGGGCAACGTGCCACAAGTTATCTCCGATAAGTGTTTCATCAGATAAGCTGCATGTTGGTCTAAGAACCTGTCACAAAAATAAGCTAGATAGCTTATTTCCAAAGAAAACCCTATCAGCTTGAAACTTTGGCATTCTTATTCCAGCAGCAGTCAAGACTCAGTGTTTAAAGAAAAAAAAAGGGTGAAATCCTCCCCCCCCCCCAGTGCATCTGAAGAATTGTGCATTTTTTTTACAGGAAAAAAGCTCTACCTCTGTCCCTGCTGCTTCTGGTGGGCTGCTAAGGGTGTAATGGGGTCCCAGCAAGTAGGGGCAGGGAAATGGAGAGAGCGCTAATGGGTTACTGGCTCTTGGTCCAGGGTCCACACTTCCAAAACCACCAAAAGAAGTGGAGGATGTGCAGGAAACTACAGATCAAAGGCACCATCTCCCAGCGTTCAGCTTTCTAAAAGAAGGCTGCATTGACTTGCTGGTGGTACAAATTCATTCAGAAGGAAACGGTGTTATGCAGCCTCTTCTTCTTGGTAGAGGAAGACACAACATAAGTAGCTGGAAGTTGAAACCAGATTTAAAAAAAAAAAAACAGCTATGTGAAGACTAAGAACTATATTGTTACCAGTGAGGATGAACAGCACACCAGCAAAGGGTGCCAGCCTTGCTGGTGGATGTGTTTCAGCCAAAGGCAAGCTGCCAGGCTCACCAAAAGGGTGAAATGCAGGGAGGAGCTGTGAGGCCGGCGCTAGGCAGGAGGCCCACAGAGCTGCACTGCCGGCGCCTTCCAACCTTTCACAAATAACGCAGGAAGGACTAAAACTACTAACACTTGTGTTTAGCTGCTGCTGTCAGTAGCCACCTGTTACATGATTTTTCCTGATTTTCTTCTTTCACAATCATTTCTATTCCTGTAGGAAAAGCTTTGGAACCTCACGAGCATCTTTATCCACTTACTTGAGTGCACATATAATTTTTCACAGCCCAGACCACCCCCATCCACTTGCTAACCCCTTAGCTTTCCCAGACCGTTGCATTTCCAGATGCCAAACACTAATCACCAAGCAGGGAGGCGTGCACGACCACCAGAAATAGATCTACATCCCACGTTATGTCATAACAAATGATTTGCCACTAACGAATTTCACTGGGACTAGCAGGGTGGTGGTCACAGGTGTGGTTTTCAGAAATCCCAGCAGCAGCTGTTTGAGGTACAGCAGCCACAGAGACACCAGCAAGGGTGTGGGCAATGGTCGGACCTCGGAAGCAACTGTCCCAAAGACAGAGACGTGAAGAGACGCAAGAGACAGGGGGGCCTGAGGACAGTGGCATTGCTTGAATAAATCCAAGTTGTATAAGAGACTTGTTGATTCAGGGTACTTTTTCCTCCTTTTCTGCTTTCTTTTTTAATGTATCCTCACCCATAACATGCCTTCTCCTTTGCTTTTCCACGGTTCTCCCAGTCCATAGTTCCCCTTCCCTGGCCTATTATTTCTCCACTGCTGATGAAGTAAACCTCAAGCAGAGGCAGCACTGGTAGGGTCATTACAAATCACCGCTCACAAAGGCAATTCGGAGCTGGCCCTGCATTTCCTGAGGATGGGATGGGGCCACATCCCGGTGCTTTCAGTAGCAACATCGATGGCACCACATTTTCCCGGCTGGATGTCCTGCAGCTTGTCAGCCCAAGGGACAGTGGCAGAGCCAAGGCTTCTCGCTGCATTCGCACGGAGCTGCTTATTTCTTCAGCCCCTCCACTCAGCCTCGCCAAGAAACATCTTCCCTGGCCAGGCATCCCATATTATGACTAAGGCAGAAGGTCACGGGTTTAGTCAGTTTGTGTACAGTTTGCAATTATTCAGCTGTTTTAATGAGAAGAAAGACCTTGAGGCCTGTGATGTCAGAGATAAGAAAGTGTGGAAAGCAGCAGATGTGTGACCTTGCCGCTCTCCTATTGCTTTCTCCTTTGTTCTGTGTGCTGCAGCTCTTCAAGGTTTTAGTACCAGGAAGGGGTGAGGGGAAGGCGAGATGCGGGTTTCACAGTAACTCAAACTCCTGGCTTGCGGAGCAACCCATTGGCTTTTAATACACACCACTGATGGTAACCAAAATCCAGCAGCTGCCCGAGAGCTGGGATCTTGCAGCCTGCAGCTCTTTCCAGTATCTGGATATTTGTTCTCATGGGTAAACGGGATAAAAGTTCTCAGTATTCACTCTGGAGAGAGAAGTTTTCCGAAAGCAAAATTTCAGTTCATGGTCACTGAAAGCCTTTTTCATACAGAACGGCATCTCCAGATGCGTGAACATTTCAATTTGACATGTGTTTGTGCCTTTTGGCCTAACAGGGGGAGCTGCACTGTGAGAGCTGGAGCCAGCAAACAGGCATGGGTGCCTAAACCAAACCTGAATGGTCCCAGAGGCACCCAAGGACAAAGGCTGGTCTCTGCCAAGGTGCCACTATGCCCTTCAGACACCTGGGATATACCTGGCTTCTTAAGGCATGGCCAAGCTGAGTTGCAAAACACCTAAACCCTACGGGTGTCTGTGCCAAGGTGTCTTCCAACTTGTTGTGCCAGCAGCATCGTTGCTGCTCAGCATGGTCTGGAGGTGGGGTTGGTGCTGTCTCATGTGCCTTCAGAGCTGCCTCACACATCTTCAATCTTGATGCAAAACTAGTTGGATAACGCAGTCCGAGGAGCAGCTGTTGGTGGTTCATTGTCAAAAAGGGGAGAGACATGGAGAAGGACACAGGGCTGGTGCCTGGCTCTACCTGGCATCATTTGTCACAACACGAGGAAACACAAACTGCAACCACAAACCTGGCAGATACTGGTATTTGGGAGAGAGGATCAGAATTTAAAATGTTTAAAAAGGGGGAAAAGGAAAAAAAGAGACATTGCTGTGACAATTTAGAGAAATGGTGTTACAAAACTCAGTGGGGAGGAGTGCAAGTATCTACAATTAGGCAGGAATAATCAGCTGAACAGATATCAGATGGAAACGGCTGGTTAAGCAGCAGTTCTGTAGAAAACTATTACCAAAACCAAAACCAATAAAGCAAACATCATGTTGGAAAGAATAACAAGCAGCATTGCGCGTACAAAGAAATTACCCTTTTGTTCAGTGCAGTCCTGGCATGCTGCTGCTGTCCTAGCGTGGCCAGTTTGGGGCAATGCATTTCGGGAAAGACGTGAACCCCTTGGAGAGAGTCCAGGGACAGCAAAGGTCTGGGAAACCTGCACAGAAGGGCTGAAAGAACTGGATGGCTTAGGTCAAAAACCAGACAACTGATGGGGATGAAGTAACAACCCTCAGCTACATAAAACAGCTCATAGATGAAGAGGGGAGCAATTCTGCTCCCCTGTTCATAATGGACAGGACAAAAACCCTTTCTAATGGTAAGGGTGGGTCCTTAAGAGTAACATAAGAACATCTTTCGCAACAAGACATGTCTACAGTTGGTCATTTCTTGGGCAGAGAGATGCTTCTGGAGACCTCTTCCAATCCCTCTGTCTGTTTCTGTGCTCTAGGCATAGGATCCCGCCTCACATGCATGCAGGCAGGCAGCCTTACGAACCCAATGCCAAATCCACGCCTTCACCACCAGCCTTCAGGCACGGCTCCTTTTGAAATTATTCCATTTGTCCGGAGACGGAGATCACGCTTGTCTGGCCCAGTCCTTGCAGGTCTGGTCGGAGCCGTGTGGATTGGAAAAGGTCGTCACAGCTGCAGTCCCTGACGTGGCCAGCCAGCTACCGCCCCTGGGGCGTCGATAGGAAAGATAGGCCTATTTGAAGAGTATTTAGAGCATCTGTGTTACCCCAGAAAATACTTCCCGAGGGAGTTTCTCTCCCTTCCTTGACTATATAGGTAGCTAGGGTATCAGGAGGCTAGATAAACAAACTAGGTGCAATGGCTTAGATGATCTCCCCCTTCCCCAAAATGCCCTGCTTGGAAAAAGCAGCATTGTCACATACACTTCCCAGGACATTTAATTACATTTTCGCCATTCCTCTAGGTAAGATGTAGACCCTGAACTGTGAGGGGGAAATTAGATATTAAAAAACATTAGCTGGATGTGATATTTATTTTTCAAATTCAAATCCTGCAACAGCGCCTTGTTGATTGCAGCTGGAAATCACCACGGCAGGCCATCCCCACTTGCAAATATTTTGCCTGACGCGTCAGAAGACAACAGCTCCCAGCAAGCTGTGCCAGCCGCAGCACTGGGGCAAATGGTGCTGGCTCTCAGCGCTCGCCTCATGCCGGTGAGGGGGCCATCTCTTTGCCCCCCTGCAAGGGGGCAAAGCACCTTGCCCCCGGTGCTGCCAAAGGGATGAAGCAGAGGGAAAGGAGCCATCCTCAGGCTGTGACACGAGGAGCTGCACTTGTCCCCGTCTTTACTTGGTTGCTACACTCATCAAGGCAACTTTTTGGGACAAGGTGCTGCATTCACATCGCCTGCAGCACCGTTGCACCCAGCAAATACCCCCATTCCAGCCGAGCAACAGCTTTCTTCCACTTAACTCCCACAGATTCCCCAGGAGTCCCCCTTGATATAGCTTTAAGCATATACAAGAGGCCAGGTTTGGGTGCATTAATCCATCCTGCACGGTGGGGCATGGGATGGGGGGCAGGCGTGGGTTGGGGGCAGCCCCGAGGCCACCTTCCCTTGCCCCACAGAGCAGGTAGGCAGCTGGCAGGGCGCTCCCCGCTCACAGCCCCCAAGCACCCCATTGTAATTCTTATCGGGCCGATGCACATTTTTCGTTAGAGGTGGCAAAACGCCCAGGGGCTGCCAGGCTGCCAAGCTTTCTGCTAAAAATACCGTTAAGACACGTTTCAGCCTGGGTCCATTAAAGAAAAGAAAGAGGGAGAGTATTCTGGTTGCAATGGAAATGACGTGGACTAAGGCTGGGAAAGAGAGAGAGGGAGAGGGAGGCAGGGAATGGGATGGGACGAAGGCTGGAGAGCTGCCCATGGCAAGTCAAAGCCAGGCTGAGCCTGAGGGAGGTGTTGACCATCCCTGAGGGTGATGAGCAATGCCACTGGTGTGTTAAAGAAAAGAAAGAGGGAGAGTATTCTGGTTGCAATGGAAATGACGTGGACTAAGGCTGGGAAAGAGAGAGAGGGAGAGGGAGGCAGGGAATGGGATGGGACGAAGGCTGGAGAGCTGCCCATGGCAAGTCAAAGCCAGGCTGAGCCTGAGGGAGGTGTTGACCATCCCTGAGGGTGATGAGCAATGCCACTGGTGTGCCATCCATTCTCCCCCATCTGCTGCTGCAGAAACTGCTTGTTCTTGCTACGTTTGCTAGACTTGGTGCCACTGACATGGGGGCAGAAGAGGGAGCACCCACCGGGCTGTCCCCAGGCAGTGGCACGGAACCTGGCATCAGGGAGAGTGAGACTGGGGTGAGGGCAGGAGAGAGCCTGAGAAACCAAAGGGAGCCTGGACAGGGTCAGGACGAAGGTGGTCTGGCACGGAAACAGAGGAGGCTCAATGGAAGAGGTCGGGTGAGGGCCTGAAGGCCATGCACAGCAATGGGGACAGAGCACGGGAGAGGACTGAAAGCAAAGGGATGATGATGCTGAGTGGGTGGCAGGATAAAGGGAGAAGGAAAAGGTAAAAAAAGAAAAAGGAAAAAAAAAGAACAAAGAATGGTAAAACACTCTTAGTGTGAAAATCCTCTGGCCTCATTCTCTGTCAAGCAGAATACCGTTAGCTTGGAGACCCCCGGGGAGATCCCCACTTAGATGGAGGTATGTCCTGGGAGCCCTGCGCGGTGGCAGGTTGTTCATTGACTTTCCTGGCCTTCATCAAAGCTAACTGCCATCAAACATAGCTAATTATGTTTTATCAATATTGCAAATGGAAGGAGTGATTCAGGGAACGGGTTAGGAAGGGGGTTAGGTTTGTGAGAGTCGGGACCAACTAACACAAACTTTTCTTCTTATTTTTAACATACTCCTCTGTGTTTAAACTGCATGAGAACTGAAGAACCTTCACCAACACAGGCTGTACTTCTCTCTGACCTTGCAGATAACCATGCACCAAAACATGCAGCTCTCTAATTGCTGTTCCTGATGGTGCTTTACAAGCTCGTGCTAAATTTAACGAGGCGGAGAAGAAGGAAGAGGAGGAGGAGGAGGAGGAGGAGAAGGAGGAGGAAGAGGACCAGGCTGAAAATTTTTCAAAACACCTCTTTCCTGCGGCAGGGTAAAGGATTGGAGGTGCAGGAGGAGTCGCTGTATGCCTCCTGTGGAGGGCAACGAAAGTGCAAGAGATACAGAAGTAGCCAGAGAACATGACTTTACTGTATGGAGCTAATTCAGCCTGAGACTGGAGCCTGCACACATATATAACAGCATTTCTACGCCCATATGCCCATAACAAACATAATCCCAGGTTTCTATGTCGCCAGTCACAGTCCCCATGCTTTGGATCCTGCCACACAGGCCCATGAGGTTGGTGTGACAGGGGAGGGCCTGAGGCATGAGGAGCTCCAACATGGCTGGGGGTCTCCCAGCCCCAGGGTTGTCCACATGGTGGCAAGGACATGAGGCGGCAGCTGAGTCTGCAGGGACCACGTGCGGCTCCCGGGGCCGAGTGCCGGCCAGCACGGCGTTCCTGGCAGGCAGGCATGCACGTACCCATGCTGGGCCAGCCTCGGTGCCAGGGCGCACTGTAGCTGCTGAAGGGTATTTATTTTTTTAATTTGAAAAGATTTTTTTTTTTTTCCAATTCTGTCCCTTCTGGCCTGGTATGTTCCTCGCTTGTGATATTTCAGAGGAGGCAGATGTTGCTCTGACCACAGCAATTGTCACAGTGTTTAATTTTATTAGGCTCTTAGGCAAACGACTCTCAGCACCTTTCTGAAGCTGCATACGCCAGCCTGAGTTTCAGACAATGATGGAGCAAAGCCAACCCTCAGGTGGATCACAGTGTGTCCAGAGAAAGACCTTACAACCAAAGGACATCAGATCAGCTTGACATTACCTGCTTACTGAGTTGGTGCTGCAGCAAAAAAAAAAAAAAAAACTTTCTCAAAATACCCACA
>NW_009270000.1:1545982-1564656 GCF_000687185.1 Egretta garzetta | reverse complement strand
AACGTTCATTGATCAGGTAAAAGAGGTTGTAAAATCTGTTTAGAGTTGGTATCTGGTTCAGTGGGCAACTTAGAGCCCTGGACAGCCCTTCATGAGCAGGAACCTGGATTTAATTATTCTTCACCCGGGCTCCGATCTCTCCGTGCCTCCTCTCCCTGCCTCCATCTGTCTTGTCTTACAGGACTGCAAGTTCCTCAAACCAGAGACTGTTTCTCACTTGAGTTTTGCACATTCCCAGGGCAGTGAAGTTGTCGTGGTTGTTTCCCCAATCCGAGCAGCGGCGGCAGCAGCAGCAGCAAACCAAACCTTTGGGCTCACTCGATATTGACAAGTAGTGCTGCTGATGGGGTGGACTTTGTACCGCATGGGAGCCCAGGCTGTTGTGTCTTTTCCAATTGTATTGTATTGTTTGGCTTTGGAAAAAAGGAGGAACGCATGACTTACAAGGACATGAGAGATTCTCCCATGTCCCCACTGCATATATCAGTCAAGCAAAATTAACCTCTTCACAGGAGGCAAAGATTTAGTGTGGGCAGAATTAGAGTAGAGCGTGGCGGATGCAGTAAGGAGGAGCAGAGCAGAAACAAATCAGTTCGCAAACAGAGGAAACACAAAAAGCTGCTGCAGATAATCCGCTACAAAAAAAACCCCATGAACCAGCTGCAGAGAACTACCTGAACTGGAAAAAAAGACTCACCAGCCTGTGCAGCACATGACAGATGAAAATCAAAGCTGGTCTGAAGGATTAAAGAGCCACATACTTGCAGGTACATACAGCCAGATGTGGCCACGGTAGCGACAGAAGTCACTTCAGCCTCTCAGGAAATGTGTAAAGGAGGCCAGTGTTTTCCAGAGTGTGAGCGACCAGGGCACCGAGGATTTACCGAGGGAAAGGGCTTTGGATGAGCTGCACATGGGAAAGAAGCTTTTAATAATACTTCCTCATGTTGCAAAGATCTTGTTATCCATTTATTTTTCCTGAAAGAGCGTTCAGCCTTAAAATAGTGTAGGAAGCACCGATTAAGGCAAACGCCCACGCTCCTGCAATGCAAGGAAACAGGCTGTCAGTAGTTGCACTACGTTTTCTCCCAAGGGCTGTTGTGTTAAACCATCCAGCTAAAAACTCAAACTCCTGCCCAAGCGTGCCGGGTGTTTGCCCACCTTCCCTTCCTGCCTGAGCGTGCCCAGGTGTGCGGCTGCCGCAGCATGGGGGGAGGATATCGGCAGGAGGTCCAGGAGGGCAATGCCAGGGTGCTGCCATAACACACCAAGAATTTGGCAAAGTATTTGAACTTATCGTGAGTACTTTAGGGAATGTGAGGATTCAAGTCTAAAAGGTCCCATAGGTCTTTCCTGTCTGCAGGCATATGTGGATGTGCTTGGATGCAGTACCTGGCAGCGCCTATGTGAACGTCATTTCTGCTGGAATCCAGGCTGGAGCAACAACCCCAGCCACCTCAGGCAGGGAATCAGCAATATCGGCAGAGTTTGGCCAAAATTATGGCCTAAGAACCAAAAATACACCTCTTTATGTCTACTCATTCTCCCTTCCTTCCTTGCCAGCCCTGGCTCTGAAGTCAACTGCCGTGGAAAGCTGAAGGAACTCTTAACTCTAGTGCAAGCAGCGGTGGGAATTTGCACCCAGAATTAACCAGTTAATAATAATCTTTACATTTTTCCTAACAACTGCCGTGTTCCAGGGCGCTTGAATTAACAATTCACCAAGCATGTTCGTTTTGAATGACTGCATTGAAATCGGCACAAACTCAAACAGAAGCCCTATAAAAAGCCAAAGCTTTATCGTGTGCTCGGTGGTGGCAGCAAGAAGGCTGGTGGGAAGGAAACAATACCCGTCTGAGCGGAGCGAGGGTTTATCTGCTTGCCATCAGAACAGGCCAGTCGTGTTGTTTTTCCGTCCGTTCACCCTGTGAGCGGGCTCCGGTGTACGGTACCAGGCTGTGCAAAAGCCCGCGGCCGGGTCCTTCTGTTTGTAGGGCTTTTGCTGACATAAGGTGGAGTTGAGGTTATTGTGGTGTGGGACGTTTCCTGCCCCGACCGCTGATAACCACAAATCCCAGCAGCCTTACAGGCTCCCTTTGTCCGGCGGTCCAGGACCCGAGCTATGTATAGCCTATACCTGCCCAGCCCGGGGCGGGCGCGCTCTCATCCCTGCGCCCGAGGATGCTTCACTGCACACCGACCGTTTCCCCAGCGAGTTGGGGATGCTGAAAACCCTTCCGCACTCAGAGTCCCGCTGAACTTTTTACCTCTGGGAGCAAAGGAGGAGGCTGAGGATGGGTCTGTGTGGGGCGGTCCTGGCCGTCGAGCACACATTCCTTCACAGAAGAAGTAAAAGGATTAAATTGACTGCTAAACCCCGGTGTCATTTATACCAGCTGAGGTGTAAATGAAAGCCTTGCCACAAAAACAGCGTTAAGCTCACTTTGCATTGTCCGGCTGAGTGTTAGTGTGGATGGCGATGGGGTGATGCCCCCGTGTGAGCTGGGCGTCCCCTGCCCGTCCCCCTGCCCGAGGGATCGGTGCGGCTGTGCCAGCCGGCACGCCTGACTCCGTGTGTGGCTCTCGTGAGCAGAAAAGCAGTGCAGGGGATGTGTTTTCACAAAGAGGTGATACAAGAGTAGGTGTGGACAGTCGGTCAGGAGAAGGATGAGGTGTGGGGTTGCGGGAGAGGGGAGCACAGGCGCAGGAAGGTTTGGGTGCCAGCTCCCGGGACGTGGGCAGCACAGGGGTGTTTCAGCAGGCAGCGCAGAGGGAGGGGGACTGCTCTGGGACAACAAGAGAGCAGCAAAGGGGTAATATCCAACACCGGGTAAAACCAAAGGGTATGGAGCCCTAAAAGAGTTTTCCTTAAACCAGGGCTCTCCTCTAAGCCATGCTGCCTGCCTGCTGCAGGATCGCCCCAGGGACCCAGCTCTGCCCAGTGCCGGGTGCGCACTGCAGCGGGGCAGTAAAGGGTGGTTACATCCCTGTAAGTAACCAAAATGCTCCAGGGTTGTCCCCTGGCCCTGCAGCCTGCTAGCCCCGCACAGTTCACAGCCGTGCAGCCAGTCCTTGTGCCTCTCAGAACAGACCAGCCACAACCGCCGTGCTCGGTGGGCACAGCTGCTGCAACACCCGAAACGCTCTCGTCTTGGGGGGTGGTAACTGGCATGGGCCAAAACCATGCAGGTACAGTGCTAACAATTTAGCGATATAGAACAGCTATGTCCCAGCCTCTTTTAGTTTATCGGCGTAGATATTGCTTCCATTGACATGGAAGTTTTACCTGCTAGCACAGAAAAATTTCCTCTTCCCTTTTTTGATCCTTTGTGTGTAGGTGACAGCCCAGACTGGATGCTCCCTGAGCTGCCTGTGTTGTCACCCAGAGGCCCCGTACAGATGCTTTCCCTTGTCCAGACCCACCAGCCAAAGCACACAGACCGTCTCTTCCACTCAGGCAGGCTCTGCTGCCCTGACCCCTCGTGCTGGATGTATTGTACTGGCCATGAGAGACGAGGCTGGTGCTAGAGATCATAGAATCATCAAATCCTAGGTTGGAAGGGACCTCAAGGATCATCTGGTCCAACCTTGCGAGGTAAGAGCACAGTCTAGCCAAGATGGCCCCGCGCCCTGTCCAGCTGAGTCTTAAAAGTGTCCAGTGTGGCGGAGTCAGACACTTCCCTGGGGGGATTATTCCAGTGGTTGACTGGTCTCATTGTGAAACATTTCCTGCTCATGTCCAATCGGAATCTCCCCAAGAGCAACTTGTGTCCATTCCCCCTTGTCCTCTCCATGTGACTCCTTGTAAAAAGGGAGTCTCCATCTTCCTTATAGCTACCCCTTAGGTGCTGGTATGAGGTGATGAGATCGGCTCAGTCTGGTTAGCTGCTTTGGCTCAAGGCAGGGGGTCAGAGTCCCTCCCACCCGCTGGGCATCGGGACCATGCTGCAGGGAGCTCCCAGCTCGGAGCAAGCAGAGGGGCAGCCTGGAAGAGTGGCACCCCCCTGCTCTCAGGGTTGGTACTGATACTTGGCAGGGGGGTGTTAACACGCAGCAGTTTGTTACCCAGACGTGTGTGAAGGCCCGACAGGCTTGCGACCCATGGCTACTCTGTGCTGCCGAAACAAATGACAGCCTCCCTGAGCACCCCGGGGGGCTTGCGAGGTCTCCCTGGCTCCATCCCTTCTCCCAGCCTGCAGAGGTTCTCCTCCCCACCCGGCTCTGTGAACAGACCCACTCTGCATGGAGGATGAGGTTGCTCAACGGCACCTGGGGAGAGGAAGACAGAGACGCTGCTGGCTCCCTGTCCCTCGCCCCAGTGCCTTGGTTGCTTGCCAAAAGTCTGGCCATGCGATGGCTTTGGTATGGGCATATGTATAGCAGCGTGGAGAGGGCAGTGGGGGCGATTGGCTTGGACCAGAGCTTGAGGGCCTCGGTGGCTAGACCTTGCTGTGCATGAGATACAAATCACTTCTTGCCTCCACAAGCAGCTCGGCGGCTCCTGTTACTGCCGGTCCAGAGCTACGAGCTGCGGGATGTTACTTCCCTCACGCAGCAGGCCAAACTGGTGTGCCCTCCAGGTAGGAAGCACTGAAGCCTTTCGCTTTCATACAGCCTTTGCTTTACTGCCTTCACACCAGCTTGGGAAAACAGCACTAATGCCATCAGCTACCAACCGTCTGTCTCCCATAATCAAATATCCTGCTCCCTGTGAAACTCAGGTGCTGGGCACCGACACTGCTACCCCCATGGGGCTGCAAGGCAGGAAGATCCCCCATCTTCTGAGCAAATTCAAGTGAGAAAATTATCTGAATAACACGTCCTGCTCACCTCTGTCTGCAGCCGCAACACCTCACACTCACAAATTCCCCAGCCAGGGGAATCAGACCAGATCCCATTTAATGCAAATGTTAATTTATCAAGTGTTTCATCTCTCTTAAATGTTCATTTCACTGCCATTAGATCAGGCAACATTCACGTCTTCCATTTGGGTCAGTGTTTCCCCACCCCCTTGAATGCTCAGGGCTCTCATTCCTCTCCTTCCATTTTGTCAGCCAGGAGTTTGCCCAATCTGGGCACCACCATCCTCCCCAAGCCCTCTCCTTATCCCCCGTGGGGACAAACCCCTCTGCCCAAGGGTGCTGCTTCACACGTGACAGTGAGCATGGTGGCAGAGACTGGAAAAGCCCTTGGGAAAAGGATGTGGCAAACATAGCTAAGGTGAAGCCTCCCTTGTATGAAGTCTGTGACGCTAGCAGCATCGGGAGTCAGACCTCGGAGACTCCTCTGGCCGGTGTGATGGTTCCTTGCACGCACAACGGTGGCACTGGCTGAGCCATGGCAGGGGCAGCCATTTCTCTTCCCCCGTCCCCCTGGCCCTTCCATTAGCCAGGGGGCTTTCAGGGTGTGCTTTGCATAGAGCAAGAGACCCTTTGATCCCCACCTCAAGGGTGCTTTTTGGGGTGTTATCACACCAGTAGGGGGGATGCCCTCCAGCCACGTTTGAGCTGGAGCTTCTGCCCCAGCTCTGCTGGAGCCCAGCAAGCTCCTCTGGCCAGCGAGGTACTGCCCAGCTGCCCGCGCTGGCCTGCGCGCCAGCTGGAGAAGGTAAAATGCCAACCTGGTGCGCATCCCATAGAAAGGAGGGGGAAAAAAAGGGGCAGAACATACAGGCCTGGGAATGTACGGGCTGAGACTGGAGCAGATCCCTTGGCTGTGCCTGGTTTGGCTACGCTGTGCCAGGAAGAGGGAGCAGAGGCTCAACGCTGCCGAGCGATGAAGGCTGGGAGCGAGGGAGAAGCCTCGGATTAAATCACATTGGAAAGGCGGGAGTGTGGGTACTATAAGCATACCCAGAGTGACATCTCAATCATGGCCAAACGCTCCATCCATCTCGCCCTGCTAGTCACTGCAGGCAAATTTTGCTCTCTGTGAATATTCCCCGTGGCTCCCCTGGTTCTCCCCGGATAATGGCATTTGTATTCAAGTTGTTTAAACTAACAGCAGCACAATTCCCAGCCAGCGGGTTCGGCTGCTTTGTGTTCATTTGCTCAATCAACATTCACCCCCTGGTAAGTGACTTTCAGAGAAAACTGTCACTGGCAGACAATGGGCTGGCAAAATGTTTGCAGACGCTGGGGTAAAATGTCTCAACCCAAATTTAAAAGGACAGTCGCCTCCCCTCGGTGCACTGGGATGGAGAGGCAGCGGGGAGATGAGGGTGACTTTCGTTCACCCTGGTCTCCGGTAAAATGTCTCAACCCAAATTTAAAAGGACAGTTGCCTCCCCTCGGTGCACTGGGACGGAGAGGCAGCGGGGAGATGAGGGTGACTTTCATTCACCCTGGTCTCCATGCTGGGAAGGTCAGAGGAAGGCATCTCCAGGCAGTGAAGCCCAGTGCCACCGCTGATGCGCCGCCTCCTGCCTTCCCCGTGTGCCTCCGAAGGGAAACTCGCTCTCTGAAGGACACGGCTCTGCTTTGCAATCCTGCTGCGAACACCCGCACTGCCCGGGCTCGACAGCCCCCCTCCCCCACCAGCAGCTCCCTGGCATCCCCCCCAAACCTCAAGAACTTCATGAGAATAATTTGCCTCCCTCTCTGCGGCTCACTTAAAATATTTACTTTGACAATGAAAGCGATCATTAATTCCACCCATTGATTTATTTTTCCTAAAAGCCCATTGTTACCCCTTAAATGTGCATGATAACTTGCCATTTGAGATACCAGCAAGCGGTTTATAGACTCATCTACCAGAAAAAGCCCTGTCAGTTTATAAATGGGCTGGTTAATGTGGCTCCCTTGTGGCAGTGTCCTTATTTTGCTTTGAAAATAAAGCTCGATATTGTTTAAACTTTAGACAAGTCATTACTTAAATTGATGTGCTTTTCTCATGTAGCTGAGACCTAACATCTCCTGGTTTTGATCATGCCTTACAAGTGCTATATACCAGCAGATCAACCAGAAGCTACTGTTGGATGACAGGCTCCTTCTCATCCTTCTAATGAGGGTAAGGCCTCGAAATATCATCCCATGACCATGATGGAGAACAGATCAAAATTTATGTAGCAATAAATGTTTTCGGTGTAATTGTTTCAGACATTTATGTGTGTGTGCCTCTGTAGAAATCCCCCAACCCTTTCCCTCTGGGCTATGGCTCTACCAAAGCTGCAGCACAGTCATTCCTCTCCCCAGCACAACTTTTTGTGTCCCTTGGTTCCCTCTCTCCTCTCATCTGGGCACCCATATTAAAGCTTTGAGGACTACTGGATCTCTGTAGATGGATGCGTGGTTCCTTCCTTTTTCATCTCACCCTGCCAGCCTTCCTCTGAATCTGTCCAGGGAGCCACCTGGGGCAGAGGAGGACTATCCCCGACGAGTGAGTGAGTCAGGAGAACAAGCTGGACATCTAGGCATTCATAGAACATTCACCATATATGTCATGGGACATCCACCACATAGGTTCTCTTTGCTGTACTGTCCGCTAAAATCATGATAATAACTGGAGAAAGTGCTGGCTTGTTTGTAGGCAGCGTGCCCTGACCAGAGTCCCAAGAAGAACTGTTCCTGGAGCACTGGGATGGGGGTCAGGGCAGCTGAGCTTCTGCAGTGTTGCCAGTTGTCATCTCTTAGTGGACACGGGTATGGATTCCCTACAGCTTTAATTGGAGTCTTTTCATCCAAATATCTCTACTTCCACACCTTAGGAAAAAGAAGAGGGCATTTCTAGCCTTTCTGGCTGCACAGTTAGGCTTGAAAGACTCATCTTCTAAAGATTCAAAAGTCAGAAAGAGAAAAATGAGGAGTGTCTTGGACTTTCCTCTGTTTTTTCTGATTTTCAGGAGTCTCCAGCTCTTTAAGCCAGACCTGATTGCTGCATGTGTGAGGCTCTGACAGTGCAATCTGGCAGCCTGGGCTCCTGTCAGGAGATGAACCTCCTGGTTTTACATTGCTTGCGAAAACCATGTCTGTTTTTTGCCACCGGTGTTTCCCACACGGCATACATTAAAACGTATAGGCTAAGCAGCTATGCCAACATAAATCACCCCACGCACCTTCTGCCTGCTCATGGATGCACGAGACCCTGCCTACCCCAAGAGCTATTGCCCTTCAGAGACCCTCTCCCTCCCTCTCCCCCATCGCGCTGCCAAGACCCTGCTCTCCTGGGGGTCTTTCCCTGGGGATGTCGCAGGGTTGTGTCCGTCTGTCGTCCCCCCGCCCCGGACCGGCTGAGAGATTGATCCCTGCTCTGCCACCCAGAGCCAGGAGCCTTCCAGCACAGGGTGCGTTTTGGGAAGGTAAATACACAACCAAAATATCCAAGCTGCAGGGCGGCTTGACCTTCGAGCGACCCTTCGCCTGACCTAACGCTGGTCACTCTCACCAGCAGATTTGTTTATCTTGGGACCTTGAGGCTCCCAATCCAAAAGCACCGGGTTGTCTCCCAGCTCCGAGGCCTGCTGGCGCTGGCTGCTGGCCCCCATTAGGAATGCCCAGCGAGATGCAGGTTTTATTTTTAGTCCCATCCCCAAGACCTCACGCTAGGCAAGCAGCCGTGATCCTGCCAAAAAAGCCCTGGTAAGTTAAACCGGAGGGCGAGCCCCTTCCCCAGCCTGCGGAGCAGCTGCGTGCACGCTCTCGGGAAACGGCTCCGAGAGGGGCTTTTCCTTTCTTCAAAGCTCAGAGGAAATTTTGTTCAGGGGTTTCCCCTCTTTTGGCCGGAGAATTGCAGCGCGGCCGGGGAAGCAGCTAGGGCAGCAGATGCAGAAACAGGGGGAGGCTTTTTCTTACCGTAAGAGAGCAGGACCCGGGGGCGGCAGCAGGATGCATCATTTTGGGAATGTCTGCTATCCCAGAAGTGAGTGGAAACAACCCATCTGAAATATGCAGAGCCATTATCAGGCCAGGGCTTAAATAAACTTTACTGTCCACTCAGTGATCAACCTCCCTGGGAGCCGCCGGCTCCATTCATCACTGTCACCTTTTCAAAGTGACTGTGATGACAGTTCATGATCATTAACTAGTAATGGTGTGCTTTGCATTAACAGGAGGGCACATCAAACGGGCAGGCTCGCAGCTCGAAAGTTAACTGAATTATACAATAAACATTCTCCAGCTAACCATGTACAGATGGGGACAAAAGGTGGGACAAGGTGGCAGGCAGGAGAAAGCGAGGATGGGGAGGGGGCAGCGCTTCGGGTACCGCACCTATCGTGCCACTCGCCTGCCCCTGCTGCTTGCTATTAATTAGGAATAACGAAACATGGCTCTCCAGCTGGAGGGACCAGAGCCACTTGCTGAAGTTGCAGAACTTTTACTGTCAGCAAAACTGCCTTAAGATTTCACAGATCTGCTGTGGCCGGGGGCTTTTTGCTGCGTTTTGTCTTTTTTTTCCTCAAATGGCATTCATTGAGGGCAGAGCCGAGGCACTCCGGGCACCGTCTGGATGGGCAAGATTAAAAATTGAAAAGAAGAGGACGTGAGGAGGGAGATTTCAAACAAGTCCTTCATCTCGGAGGGCTGGGAAGGACAGCTTGTCACCACTTGCTACTGGCACAAAGCCCCAGCTATGGGCCCGGCGCATCCTCGGTGCGTGCTCAGAGCCAGCAGGGCCCACGCTCGAGCAGACCCGCCAGCTCAGCCAGCTCAGGGAAAAGAGGCTTGTTTGGAGAATAGCTTGGGAGGTGAGAGCTCCTAGCACAATTCCCAGTGCAATCCCTACTGACTGAGAAACATAAAAAAAAAAAAAATCTGATTTTTTTCCATCTATTCACTAGCAAAAAAAGGCAAAAAAGCTGTAAATCTTTTTAGTACAATTTATTATATTATACTTGTAACAAGATACTTCACACAGACAAAAACCGTGCCGAGAGTCGGGTTCTTAAGTCCGTAATTCAGCACTTCAGAGAAATGGAAAAATATTTTAACCAGGACTTCAGCGGGAGCTGCCGGATGCTCAGGGCTTTTGCAGAAGTCCAGCAAAAGTGCAGCAAGCCCACTGCAGCAAAGGGGTCTCCCGCCACAGACTTCAGCAGCCTCTCTACTTAGACAACGAACTATAAATTTAAGGCATTTAGATTTAGGCATACATTCTTTTACTGCACATCTTAATGTCTTAAATTAGCGCATGCTCACAACCAGGGAGACTTTTGTGCTCCCCGTGACTCAGAATTAAGGAAAAATCATCAGTCACCGACAGTTTGTCTTCCTTCACTTCCCCACACCTCAGTCCCTTCAGCAATCTCTCAGATTACATACTTTTCCATCACTTACCCTGCTTTTGTATCAAAGTCTTCACAGAAAAGTCCCAGAAAAGGTAATCTGGACTCAGCTTTTTTCCTAACCAAATGGTTGGCTGGGGGGGAGGAGAGGGAAAGAAGCCAGCCTGATTTTTACAGTTCCTCTCCCAACAGTGCTGCAACCTGCACTTGAAGAGCTGGCACCCCTGAACGATGCAGGAAACATTTTTGGACATGTATTTTCAGAGACCACTGATTTTTCAGTGCTAAAACTATCTGCAGGGGGCATCGACTTTTCCTCTGTGCCGGTAACTGCCTGCCTCTGTGTGCCATAGAGCAGGGTGATTTTCCCACCGTTTCACTGTAGCTGTGGGGAAAGTTGTTAGAATTCAGGTTTTCAAGAGAGTCTTTTAACTTTGGGTCATTCACTGTTTGGGTGCATAATTTCAACAGCCTGAGGGTCGACTTTCTGAGGCACCCCAAGATCCCACTTGTGTTCCGCAGGGGCAAAATGGACCAGGTTGGTGGGAATGCCGTGGGGACTAGGTCACCCCTGCTCACAGGGAGCCGAGACACCCGCAGGCAGAAGGTCCCATCAAAGCCTTCGTGCAGGCAGACAGCAATTCAAAGCATAATCATCTGCCACTGCATCTCCCCTGCTCTGGAGGTTGCCAAGTCCCTGCACCAGGGTGGCAGCAAGAGGACATGAGCTCTCCCGTCTCAGCAATATCCCTGTCGGCTCCGGCTGGGGATAAAATGGGGATAAAAGTGGGGCTGCTCCAATACCGCAAGCTGTGAGCTGCCTCGACTGAGATAGACCTCTGCCACTGCCCCTGCAGGAGGAGGCACCTTGGGGAAATGGGTAGAGCAGATGCCACCGACTGCTTTGGCCACCTGAGCTCATTCCCTCCCTTTTGCACAAGGCTTTGCACTCCCCTCCCATGGTGGTCGCTTTGTCCCCAGTCTTCCTGGGTCTGCCCTGTGCTGTAAGCCTGGATGAAAGACTGTGACTAGTCTGGGTCTTTTATACCACCTCCTATCTGAGCACCCGCATGCTCTATTCAAGGGGGACAGAAAAGCAAGATAAACAGTTGTCAGACACTAAGGCGAAACATCACGTGAAGTCAACAATTTAAATAAGGAGGTGCAGGTATGGCAACCTCCCACCTTTAAGGCTGAGGAAATGAGAGAGAGACTTAACTTGCCATACAGCTGCCCTTGTCTCCTTTAAGCTGCAGGAAAAGAAGCGGCAGTGTCCAAATGCTAGCAAGCCAGCTAGGACACCCGCTGTCTTTCATCCCTCATCTCGTGCCCTGCCAGGGTCCCAGCTGGGTGGTGGAGTCGCCTGCCCAGTACAGCATTTCTCCTCGGGAACGTGTCGGGACACCAAGCATTTACCATCCTACGAGGGGCAAAAGCCTTTCAGGAATCAGATAGGATGAAGAAGCCGCATTATGTTCTCAAGAGATTTATATTGCTCGTGGGATGTTGCTTAACAGATCTTTCGGTCCCTCTTCCTTGGTCCTAAAACAATGCTTCTGACAGAACAGAAAGGCGGAGAATGGCAATCGGTTTATGATTTGTTCTTTTATACATGCAGATGTTTCACAAACATTTAAAATAACAATCCACCCTGGGAACATAGTGGGTGAGAGAGGCAACACGGCCGATGACTTCTGGGTCCTATTCCCGGCCCCGTCAGTCATCCCGAGTCACCGCGGGATTACTTTGTGCCTCCGCCTCCTGCCCCTTTCCCTGCTGCATTTCTTTGGATGGCGAGCACGTCGCGGGGCAGGAACTGTTTCTTCTAGAATGTTTGCACAGCACCCGAAGTAATGAGAACCCCATGTGCGACTGTCTTGCAAATGAGATGCTTTGTATTTTAGTACCGACACAGTCTCTTAGGCCGCCCTAAAGCTGATATTGAATGGGAGCTGATGGACTCAGATGTACTTAAAGCAAAAACAAACAAACAAACAAACAGAGCTAAGCCATAGTGTAATATTAACCATATGCCCCATATGGGATTGACAGAGATTTTGTACTTATTCCTGAAGGTCTGTGCTGGGCTAAAGGTTACCATATGCTCTAGGAATGCTCCACAAACACCAATGAGTGGCTGTGGAAGTTGGAAACTTGAAGTTACTGTACAGTCGAAGGTGGTTAATTGCAGCTTCTACAACCTGTTTGCCCAGGTATATAGAGCATTCAACTGCTTGGTTACAAGGGATGTTAGCTTTTCTCCTCACACCTGACTGGCTGATTTTCTACATACCATTTAAAAGAAAAGGCAAATAAAAGTGGTTTTCAAACAGAATAGGAGTTCTTTAGAGTGGCTTCCACAGACCTTTATGAGTCCAACAGCGACTGGTCAGGAAGAGAAGACGAAGAGCCATAGCAGAATGGCTTAGAAAGGAAAGGGAATCGAGTTTTTAGCAGGAAAAGTAAATTCTGATATTGCCAGGAACTGTTTTCTGGTTATGCTGTCAGGTCTCCATCTATTTCGCAAGTAGTTAACAACTCCTTCCACACACCTCATGCATCAGGCAGCTTCCCTTGGCCTCTGATGTAGGCAAAGGCATGTGAGAAATATTTTCCAAAAGCACCCAACTCTTTTAAGTGCTATGGACATTTTGTCCTAAATAAAGAGAAAGAACACAGGTGGACATCAAGGAACATAGATCCATGGAGGCTACATTTATACTGACAAATGGTGACTGTCATTCTTCAAGGACTGTGAGAGCCGGGACAAGAAAAGCGGGGCAGGCAACCACATCAGAAGCATGAACAAGATAGGGTTTATATCACCGTATTGTGGGGCCTGACTATAGTCAACAGAAATGGAAATGAAACAGCTGTATGGGTCTGCCAATGTCACCTAGATGGAGCTGTGTTCAAACTGAGCAATAGGTGCCCTTGTCCCAGGCATGCCTCAAGCTGTGGGGGAAGATGTTCCTCCATGGGAAAGCATCTCCTTATTCACAGAAACTGAACAAAGGAACAGGCTGAGATGAGAAATGCCAAGTTAAACCCCATAGGAAAGTGCCCTCAAGACACGCAAGGGACATCCTCTGCCACTGCAAAGTGTGAACTCAAGAACACAAATTATAGAGTAAAAATAGGTGCAAAAACCACTGGAAATCAATCTGATGTGGGGTTGGAAGGCAAAGTGGGAATCGGGACTTCCAACAGTATCATCCAGCCATTCTCCTATGGTCTTGGTTCAAATGTTCAAAAAGGGATGGTGATTTAGGTTCTGAATTGCACCAGAGTCCATTAAGGCACCTCTGTCCCCACCATCTAAGCAGCTGAATAATCTGTCACAAAATGCCTGCCTTGGCATCTCAGCAAAGAGCTCCAACAAACCACTGGCTTATTTGGAAAATTTGTCCCCATCCACATTTTATTCCTTCCTCACAAATGAAAAAAAACCCAGGAAAACAAAAAACGGTAAAGCCATTCCCACGCGGTAGAAGATGTGAGAGACATCGCTAATAAAGTGACCTGAGCAGGAAAATGTGTCAAAAGTTATTTTATTAATCCAGACACACAGGAGAAGACAGGGTGCAGGATTCTGATGCTAAGCTTTGCCCTAAGAGACATCGCTAATAAAGTGACCTGAGCAGGAAAACGTGTCAAAAGTTATTTTATTAATCCAGACACATAGGAGAAGACAGGGTGCAGGATGCTGATGCTAAGCATTGCCCTAAAGGTATGGGAAGGATAGGCTGCAACCGAGCAAAAAGGAAAACAGAAGAAATCCTATATACTGAAGGCTGGAAGGAAAGCATTGCCTGCCATGCTCAGCTGCAGAGTAGAGCCCTGCAGCTGGATTCCCACTTCCCACTTTCAGGAAAAACCCTCCGAAAAGACGAAAGAGCAAGCTCAGTGCTGATTAGGAAGCAGGTCTGGTTAACATTATGAAAGGAACTATATTTCCCTTCCCCCAGCCTCTTCAAGGGCCAGAGATTTGTGTGCAAAATAGCTTGAGTTGTTCCCTGTGGTCAAAGACTGGTGTTTTATTTATTTGCGGTCAGTAACATTGGACTTCTGTCATATTTTGCTGTGGTACTCTATTATTTAATAAAGTCCTGTGGACACTGGCCAATGCCTTCGCTTGATGGGGACTACTTTCTGGCATTGCACCTGGCCAACTGAATTATTTTTTTTATATTGAGAGCGCAGGGGAATTAAAGGTACAAGAAATTGGTTTATAGCCCGAAAGAAGGGGAGTTGTCAACCCCCACAGCATTTTTTTTTTCCTTAACGCGTTAGATGAATACAGCTGCTTATGCCACAGAGCACTCGTGTGTATATATCAAGCTGCTTTTAAATCCTTCTAAATAGTGCATGCCTCAGTGATTTCCCCTTGCAACCAAAGCAATAACGTGCCTGTCCACTGCTTAAGAAAGTGTTGGGTTGATCCTTTCTAGAAGTCCAGCGCGAGAGCCCTCCAAGAGCTCCTTACTCCCCTGTCCCAGGAAGGCAACCCAGCTCTTGCAGTCTCCTGTGCTGGCAGCTGTCCACCGTAGTCAGATTTTATAACCTTTCCTCAAGGCGAGGACCCTTACTGCTGCTCACCAGAGCCTTTGTTCCCATCCTGCAGACCTGAATCTTGGACATTATCGGATGTCTAGGCTGGAGGCATGACACAGAGATGCCATAATACCAGTCCTGCTATTGCAGGGACAAAGACGGTGTGAAAACAGGGACCCCTCTGGCTTCTTTGTGAGAACATTTCAAGACGGCAGCTACTAGGCCTGGGAAAATAAACCGGGGGACTTAGACAAGAGAAAATTATAAACTGTTGAAGTTCTGGAGTACTTCCAGGTATTCAAACAGGTAATAGATTTGTTTAAATAAGTGGAAATAGTTTCAAAATGTCAACTTTGCCACATTGTCTAGCTTCTCCTTTCTGGTCCAGCTCCAGTCCGGGAGGTTTCTTCATGTGCGAGCTCAGAGGAAAGCACCTACTGCAGACTACAGCAAAACCCCACAGCATTTCAGTAGGGAATTTTCAGCTGGCACACGTTAATGCTTTCATCATTTCTTGTTGGGGAAACGCTTATATGACCTACTGCCCAAATAGCATCAAGGAACTCTCTACAGAAAGGAACTCTCCACAGAACTAAATAAGTAAGCTAGATAAATGCATGGCTTGTTACATTCCCTGTTGCCACAGTCCTTAAGGCTGTTGGGATCTTGATAACTCAAACCACAAATTGTGGCCAAAACTTTATAGCCAGTTTCAATTAAGTAGGTGGCCCAAAAGAGCAGTGCCCCTACTGACTCCCAAAGGCCACCAACAGAAAGCAACAGATATGTCAGAAATAAAAAAAATATAACAGTATTTTATCTAGGATGCAGCACATAAGTATATTTGCTTCTCACAGGAATGACAACGTTTTTGAATCTATGCGGATAACCAATTGAACTCCACACACAGTTTATTTTAAGATCTTTTAACCTTCTTGATATCCAGCATTAATTTGGGATAAAGACTGCTATTTGGATCTTTCAAAAACTGTTCTTTTTCTCTGCAGCCCTGGCTAGGACAGTAATAATACACTCATGAAGTACAACTGCCCACCTGTAAATATTTTATAAATATTAATGGACTATAACTTCAACACCTCTGAGGTTCTGTAGATACTGTCCTTGATCCAGAGGTATGGGAAAACAAGGCAGACGGTGATTATTGGTTACTCACGAGAACTGTTGCTAGTTAGCAGATGACACAGATCTCCCAATTCTCATCAATGTTCACAGACTTCAAGACAATTCCCCTTATTTATGTTATCAATCACAAATCAGGTTGAAGATTGGCACCATTTTGTATTTAGCTCAGCATCCTATGGAACTGAAGCTTGGGCAATCCTGCTGGCCAAACTTAACCAAATTTGACAAACTGAACTCAAAGTTCTTCTACAAAGCTTGAAAAAAATATACAGCTGCATAAAAGGGAAGAATAAGGGGAAGAGAGAGAGAGAGAGACCAGGAGAGACCAGCGTGGTTCACTCATGGAAAAGCTGAAGCTGAAAGAACCCACTCTGGTGAAAGCTGATGAAAATCTGACTCAGTTCACTCCGTTGCTTGGAGAGAGACTTGTTCTTCCATATGCTCCACAACAAAAGCACTCCTGATGTCAGTAACATGTGGAGAGAGCAAATATTTCTCAATTGCAAATGATTCATTGACTCAATAAGCATCTGTCCCAAACATCTGATATATATTTAAAATTCCATCTATTTTCTAAAAAATATTCCTTATTTTTTGTGTGATCAAAACCAAACGACAACAGTAAAAAAGGTAACAGGATAGTCTTTTTTTTGTGATCAGAGGCAAAAGCTGTTTACTATTGGTGTGGACCAGATTGGGAGCAATTCTTTGCTAAAGCCCTTCAGCTGCTCCTTTCTCAAGCAGAAGAAACAGAACACGTGCAGGTAACTGTGGGCTGTTAGCAACCAGCGATGCTACTGGGGTCTTTGGGGGAACAATTTGGCAGGGGAGGTGCTGATAACATTCCTGCGCAGAGGGCTATTCCCAAAGGCAATTAGTGACTCAGGCTGCCACCCACACACCCCCCCAGGAGGACGTGGCCCCAGCTCCAAGTCACACCCTTCACCCCTGGTCTCCTATCAGATGACTTTGCCATGCATGGGAACCGGCATAAGTTACAGATCAATTTATCACTTCAGAGCTCGATCAAACACCAGCCCCTCAGGTCACTGTGGCTCCATCCGTATATGAATCAATATTTAATAAGGAATTAAAATTCTCTTGCAATTACTTTTAATTTGTGCACAGCATTTGCTTAGGATTGCAGAGCAGGGTTTCTCCTGCGCAGTCAAATGACTGAATTTTGAAGGCCAGCTTCCGCTGTGTGTCTGGAGTTACACTCCTCCTCTCCTGGATGATCCAGAGCAGGACACTGCAGCTCCCCGCACCCAATTCTCCCCCGCCCCCCCCCTTCTCTATCTAGAAACAAAGCAGCCTGATCCCAGGGATGGCTGCACGCCGCATCCCTCTGCAGCATGCAGCGCGGTGGGGATGTGAAGGAGCGTGACACAAGGGCAAACTGTGCGTTTTAACGTCTTGTCTTTTTTTCCCCCTTTTTGCTGGATTAAGCTTTTTTTAACATAACAGGGCTGACTCTGGGTGTCTGGGTTAGATTTAAAGTTCAATGAGGTTCTTTATTTTCCAGGAAACACTCTTCCTTCCTCTCCTTCCGTGATTGTTCCCGCAGGTTTTAGAGTTTCTTGTTGGGTTTTTTTTTTCCTTCCCTTCCGGGTATGACCTTTGTTCAGTTGCTCTTTTATCAAGAGGCTTGTGGGTCTCACCGAAGGTTTCAACGCAGTTGTGCTCCCAGCCCAAAAGCAGAGTTAGCTGGGCAGACGGCAAGTCTCGGAGCTTCAGGCATGGGCTCAAACCATGCTTCGTTCTTGCCTTACTCCACATGGAGATTTACACCTCCCAACAGACTTGCACAAGGGCTGTTGCCCTCATCAACTCAAGAGTTCGTTCCTGACCTTGCCTACGACAAGCAAGGAAGGCTACAAGAAAAGCAAGGTGTTTTGCCTTTGCTTTGCAAGGTTTAAGGCAGCATTTCTGGGAACTGAAGTCCCCTCTTGAAGCAGCAACACCTTCGTTATGCAGACATATCAAGGCTTTGAATGAAACCTATGTTTCTGTGTGTATTAAATAATATAGAAATAAAAGCTACCATCTTCCTCCATCACTTCCCACAAGTCTCTCTTCTCCACCGCCATGTAAGCAGTCACCATCTAGCAAACTTGACTACGTTTATTCTGAGCTGCCCAACACCACTCTCCTGGCAGAGAAGACAAGACCTCAGACAAGTTTTGTCTGACCTAAAGCCTCCACATCTTTTCTGTTTTTCCAGCACAGTTCATTTGGCTCATGACTGCTCCTGCCCTTCTTTGCTAAGGATCCCTCAAACATAGGCCAGTGTTACAATGAATATTGCCCTGCCCGCTGCCAGCTTGATTGCCTGCTGTCTTTGCCAGTCTGATAATGTATGTATAAACACTTTAAACATTCATTGGGCTGTCTAAGCTGCTCATCTTGGAAGGCTCATCCAGAACCTCACTGCTCAAATGGTGGGAATTTCCTCTTAAATCTACAGTTCGTGTCTCACCGTACTCATTCATACTCATGTATACTCCTTATAATCACTTATACTATTTTTTTCTTATACTTACTGTCCTTCGGTTTCAGTTACTCTTCTTGTCTTTGCACCTTTCCGCTTCTGTAGTCACTGAGTGTAAGTGAAGCTCGCTTAGCCTCTCATGAGACAGGTTTTCCAGCCTCCTGGTTATTCTGCTAGCCCTATACTGCACCTATTTTCAGCGCAGATTTATTCTTTTTTTTTTTTTTTTTTTTTTTTTTTTATTTTTCCGATGAAGGCAGCTGTCCC